>NW_024429198.1:62112433-62367433 GCF_017639785.1 Mesocricetus auratus
CGGCAGATAGAACCGCTTTCTTCTCTCACATCGCGTAGGTCCCTTCGCCCTCCCACCGCTTCATCCGTTGTAGACCTTGTCATAGTCAGCTTCAGTTTTTAACTTGACGTGTCTGGGAAGAGGGGACCCTCAGCTGTGGAATTACCTCCGTTAGACTGGTCTGTAAACAAGTCTGTGGGCGGGGATTTCCTCTTAAAAATGATGATGATGATGATGATGATGACGCTGATGATGCTTATGTATATTGGTGACTGGCCTTCACTTACGCCTGTACACCACTAACTACATAGCGCCTGCAGAGGCCAGGAGGGAGTGTCAGATCCCCCAAGACTGGAGTTACACGCATGTGTGAGCTTCCATGTGCGCTCACGCAGAAAGCGGAACCCAGGTTCTCTGGAAGAGCTACCAGTGCCCTTAACCAATGAAGCGTCTCCTCCGGCGTCTTGTGAATAACTTTCTGAATCTCTAATTGATACAGGAGAGCTAAGTGCACTGTGAGTGGTGCCATCCTTGGGCAGGGGCTCCTGGGTGACAGAAGGAACCGAGCTGAGGAAGCAAGAGAGAGCGAGCCAGCGAGCCAGCGAGCCAGCGAGCCAGCGTCCCTCTGTGCTCTCTGCCTCTGTGCTCTCTGCTTTTCCCCGTGTCCCTGTATTGAACTCCGGCCTTGCCTCCTCTCGGTGATGGACTATAAAGCAAGTAAGTCTTTTTCCTGCCCAAGTTGCTTTGGATCACAGTGCTCATCACAAAAAAAAAAAAAAGCAAATTCCTCCCCACTCATATCCCCCCTTCTGTTTCACATCCCATTTTAAAATAGACACTTTGTAAGAGGAAAAATGCAACACTTATCTTACTGCGTTTGGCTTGTTTCACTTAACATAGTGGTCTCTAGTTCCATCCAAGCTTATTCTTCTTTATGGATGAATGAAAATACATTGCGTTGTTGTTAAGCATCTCCCTACCATTTGTTGCAGGGGACTTCCTCTTCTTTTCCCCCTCTGGGCTTCTTCTATTGTCGTTTTTACTCTCACATTTCTCTATCCTCAACTCTAATTATTAGAAAACCTTCTAGAACCTATTGTTTTAGCATGGAATCTCTCCTTGAGTAATCACATCTAGTCTTGTGTGGTTTGTTTTGTTTTAGATTTATTTGTTTATTTTATACATGAGTGCTCTGTCTGCATGTATGAATGAATGTTAGAAAAGGGCATCAGATCCCATTATTGATTGTTCTGAGTAACCACAAGGTATTCGAACTCAGGACCTCTGGGAGAGCAGCTAATGCTCTTAGCCACTGAGCCATCTCTCCAGCCATGTCTTGTGAGTTTTAAATACTTCTTGTACCATGAAAACTCGATGACCACATTCCCTGAGATTTCTCTTTGAATGTTCATAAATGATCTCAATCTTAAAACTGATAAACCAGAACTCCCGATTTCATCCTTGCTTAATAATGGTTAGCTCAGCACATCTGGGCAGCAGCCTCAAGAATCCCAAATCCTCATGACTGTGCCTTTGCTTAATGCGAGAGCTTGAGATTGGAGCTGTGTCTTTGTAAAACCCGAAAATGAATACCAAGTTGAATTTTGAAGGCTGCACAGGCACAGGCTCAGCACTGTATGTCCAAGGTCAGCCATTTGGCTATTCCATGCACATGTAACTGACTGCCAAGTATTGGATGAGCTTCCTTGGTTAGTAATACACATATGATGACACAAGGTGGCTGAGAATAATGAACACTGCCCTGTGAATCCCCTGGAAGAGAACAAATGGGAACATGTACTTACCTCTTAGGCCCAGCCCTCTTTATCTTTTTTTTAATTATTAAGCTGTTGGCCATTTTTTTTTGGTTTCTTACTGGCTAGCTCTGACTTAAGTGTTTAACCCATAATTGTTAATCTAAGTATTTCTCTTACCGGAGAAAAGGGTCTGGACCTCTTACTCCTCTGGCCTACATGGTGTCTCTGTGTCTCTTTTTTCCAGAATCCTCCTCAACTCCTAGTCCTACCTATCTTGCTTCCCTATTGGCCAACAGTGCTTTATTCAACAACCAATAAGAGACAGATTTACAGAATGACATCTCCCATCATCTCCTCTTTTCTGTCTAAATAAAAAGAAAGGTTTTAACTTTAACATAGTCAAATTATATATAACAGAACAGTTATCAAGTAAGAACTATAGTCACAATATTTTGCTTATTAACATTTAGTAAGATTTAAAGGAAGTATCTTATCATCTATCCTATCTTTGTGAGTCTTAAAGTCTTATATGTAGTTTATCTTTTATCACAACTAAGGAAAACTATGATTATAACTATCTGCCTTCTAAGCCATTTTAAATGCCATTTTCTGAAGGTCTTTGAAAGGTTTGAAGACTATCTATCTCAAATACATGTCTATATATCTAGAAAACCTAACTAACCTAACTATAAATTCTGACTATTATAAGTAACTATATATAATCTGTATTTAATTATTTATTACATTTTAAAAGATCAGTATAAGCACAATACTTAATCAAGAGGAGAAATATATATATCACAAAATTGACCTTGAATTTGTATCAATAAATGAAAAACCATACAAGTACGAAGTATTCATTTCCATACCATAATCCCCTTTTACCTTTAAAAAGAGATTGGTTGTGATCATTAACCAATTATAAGCAACCCCATTCAAATGAAAACAAAGATTTATAAACAATATTTGGGAATTTGGACGTTGCTCATTCCAAACTGCTTCCTGCTGATAGGGGGCGCTGTTCATACCAGGGGGGATCATTACAAAACTCAGAAACCTGTTTAAGTCCTTATTTTCGTGTTCTGTAAGGCTGCATCGCCTCAGCTGTCTTAATTGTTGGAACACCTGGCCCACTGCTTCTGGGGTCTTGGTTCATCAAACCGTATTAGTCTGGAAGGAATCCACGGCTTTTCATTTTTGGAGAAAATGGTCCAGACCTCTTACTCCTCCGGCGCCTACATGGTGTCTCCCTCTTTATCTTTTATTCCCCATATTTCATACTAATGAGCAGTAACCATTGGTATAAAGGAATTTATGATTTTTCTGAGTCCTTTAAATAACCCCCACCTGATAATTATCTTAGGTACCTACCCTCATCTGTAAAATTTAGTTTTCTCCTATTTTTTTGTCATATCAGTAACTGCAAACACATTTCCACACTAGTTAAAGCCAAAACCTGTCAACATACTTTGGGTCATCTTTTTTCTTATTACAGCCACCTAACCTTAACCAAATCCTCACTGTCCCAGTCATAAACTACACATTAAATCTATGTGCTTCTCTCCATCTCAGGTAGTACTATCTCAATACAAATAATAGTCATCCCTGTCCTAGACCTCTGTAGTGACCTCCTGATGAGCATTCTCTGTGTATCATATAGAACAATCGCCTGAAACCTGCAATGATTTCTTCTTGATCCTAAGACTAAATTCCCACTATTTACTAGGTCAGAAAGTACTGTATGATCTTCTAAATAGTTTACTGTTGTTCACATTCAGAATGATTAGACTTCTGGCTTTAAAAAAAGAAATTTATCCAAGAACCATCTTCTATAATCCCCCAAATTAACATCTTTCTGAATTTTTCCATTTCTTTTGAGGGTGACATTAATATTCTTCAATTCTATGATTTGGGAGTTTATAGTCTCAACTCGTCTTCATTAGTCACAACCCTGGGAGGAAATAGTTTGTCCTGACATGGTTCAAATTAAGGTTTATTTTTTTTTTCGTTTGTTTGCTTGTTTGCTTGCTTGCTTGCTTTTCACGAAAGGACTATTGTTAAAGGTATAGAGAGGCCAAAAGAACAAAAGATAGCCATAAATCCCGAGACAAACAGCACAAGGAAGCTTCTGGTAACTCTGAGGATAAAGGCTAAGAGAGCAGAATCTAGATTAGATATTGGACCATCACATGCCACAGCTACCACGGTTTTAGGGAAACTCGATCATCAATCAAAACACACACCCAAGTTCAAAGGTAAAGAACACTCATCTTTGTCTCCTGTCATCATCCCGTCTATTGTTCCTCCCATACACGAGAGATGTCAAGAGAGATATGAGTTTGCAAGGGTAGCCTCCCCACAGCACAGAGCAGTGTAGAAAGAGGAGCTTAATGGAGAAGAAGGGGGAACAGATAAAAGCCTCCCGTGTCTCCTTCCTGCACACTACTGGGGTTAGCATTCCACCAGTCACAGAACAAGGTTAACATTTTAAATGGTCTCTTTAAAAATGTATCAGTTCTCCACTTTGCATGTTGATACCATGTTGCTATATAAGCCAGATTGCTTCACTTGAAGTCACTGGTGTAATTCCTCCCAAAGAGAAACCTGAAGTATATATATATATATATATAGAACTCTTACATCAATTGCCTTAAGATGCATCTCCACGCATGTCACTCTGTGTGGCTCCATTTTTTTCTGTTTTTCTCCACATGGTCTTTACTAGAGTCTACAATCTCACCTCCATGTGACTTTCCATCTTAAATTCTACTGATAACCCGCCCGAACAAAAGTACATGCCAATGAGTAATCTCCATGTCCCAGGCACTATTTTAAGAATTAGAATTCAGCAGTGTACACAACTCAAAAACTCCCTAGCCTCACAGAGCATCCTTCTAGATGAAGGAGACAATAAGCAAACATAAAATAGGTCAAGTTTGAGAATGCACTCGATGGCAGTAAACACTGTACAAGAACTGGGAGTGTCAAGGAAGTCTACAATTATAAAAGTGATCAGAGCAGGCCCTACTACGTAACAGGTAGCATCAGAACAAAGATTTCAAAGACATAGTCACGTGACAGAAAACAATTGTAACAGACAGAACGGAGAGTGAGTGCCGGTATTCCAAGACTAGTAAGTGTCTGGCAGGTTTGAGACTTAACAAGACAGTGATTCAGATGGAAGCTGAGAGGTCATGAGGTCAGAAAGGTGATGCAGGCCGCATCACAGAGGGCCACAGGCCCTCACCCAAAGCTTTCACTCCAACCCAACTGCCCACCACCTGCATTTCCCACACATACATAGGTATTCCTGCCTCACGGCTTTTTTACCGTTTTCCCCTTTCCTGGAAAGATGTTTCCTCTTAGAGCCACTTTATAAAAAGCCAACAAACACTGTATTGTGTCCTCTGTAACATCTTCTGTAACTCCTCAAGTCTGTAGTGATCTTTCACTTTTTAATCACACATGTTGACACACAAGATGTCTATCATATAAATATCTGTGTAACTTTGCTTTTTGAGATAATATTCTATATTGAACATGAGGGTAGTGATTATGTTAACCAATCATAGCGAGTGTAGTTGTACTTAAAAGTATTGTTTGGGGAACCTGGGAGAGGGCTTCACTGGTGGGTCACTTATTGGGCAAGAGTGAGGCCCTATGTTCCATCCCCAGAACCCACATAAAAAGCAAAACGCTCAGCTGGGCAGTGGTGGCGCACGCCTTTAATCCCAGCACTCGGGAGGCAGAGGCAGGCGGATCTCTGTGAGTTCGAGGCCGGGCTGGACCGACAGCCTCCAAAACAATACAGAGAAACCTTGTCTTCTAAAACCAAAAAAAAAAAAAGCTAAAAGCTCCCCGGGCGGTGGTGGCATATGCCTTTAATCCCAGAACTCGGGAGGCAGAGGCAGGAGGATCCCTGTGAGTTCGAGACCAGCCTGATCTACAAGAGCTAGTTCCAGGACAGTCTCCAAAGTCACAGGGAAACTCTGTCTTGAAAAAACAAAAATGAACAAACCAAAAAAAAAAAAAACCCATAAAAAGCTGAAAGTGGTGGCATGTATTTGTAACCCCGGCACTGGGAAGACAGAAGCAGGTGGATCCCAGGGGCTCATGGGACACCAGTCTAAACCACTTAGGTAGCGCTGAGAATCTCTGCTTCTATAGACAAGATTGGTAGCTCCCGGGGAAATGATACCTTCTAGCCTCCACACACATGTGAACCCACATGAGCACACACACACACACACACACACACACACACACACAAGCATTTGTGCTGATAAAGAACTATAATCTTGAAATATTAGCAACTATGCTGATCTGCATCGCCAGTGTAAGGTGAAAGCATTCACAGAATGATGGTAAGTGGGTAAAAGGTACTTAGCATCTTCTAGGCAGTGGATAATCAGCATCCTATAATTAGTTATTGCCACCAATGTGATAGCTAACTTAGAAGTGACAAGGACAAGTAGTTTTCCAACACCCAAATTATCTTCTAGATATGGGTGATGATTTGACCAGTTTATGGCGATCACTTTCTCACTTGCATTAAATATCTGAACCGCTTTTCCAGTCACATGCTGTCTCAGCACACAGCTTATATTCTTAATTTTCTCTTTTGGTTCCACAAATTGATCTCATTTTTACAACTATACAGAGACCAGGGGGGCACATTTGATTTCTTTTGAATTTCTCCGCACCTCTGCTAGCATTTTAAACCGCAAGTATTGCAGGTGGATATGCTAGGAAGGGCAGTATTCTTCGTCCAGCCTCTGTCTCCTAGTTTTTCTGCTATGGGAAGGTCGTGCCAGGAACGCTGAAGAAATATAATGCAGGCACTTGACCACAGTCAACTCTTCATGCTTGGCTACAGCCAACTCCTGTTGTTTGAGTCAGGACCAGCTCTTTGCCATGTCCATGCAAGAACTGGCAGGTCCCGGGCTCTACCTAGAGCAATGCTTGGTCCTGCCTTAGGCGAGCTGGTAGAAGCGAGAATAGTCACAAGTGTCTTATCTTCATCTGCAATCTCTTGGAAGGCGAGGTCAAAGAAAAGTGCCAAGATGTTTAGTAAGACACAAAGCAAAGAATACGCGTAAAGGAAAATTTTCCTCTTCTCAGACCTTCACCATGACCTTACTTTTAAAGAAATCACAGGCATGGAGGAGGTAGGGTGTGGTGGCTTGCATCTCTAGTTCCAGGACTTGGGAGGCAGAGGCAAGAGGGTGGCTGTGAGTTTCAGGCATTCAAAGCCAGCGAGGTTACAGCATAAGATGATGTCTCAAATCAACCAGGAGTGGGTGGTTCACAACTGAGGAACCTTGAAACTGAGAGCAGTGGCAATCTTTAAAAATACCGACCAGTAAGAAAGAGGCAGAGCCAGGCAACACTGCTCAGGCAGTGTCACTTCGACGACGAGAAATGGGGTGAAGCAACTGCCTAGTGGGATTCAAAGACGCCACTGTGCTCAAAGATGCTAAGTAACTTGGCTGCTCACAGTGCTACTTGAAGTTGCAGAACACTGTATTCAGATGACTCTGCTTTCCCTAAGCATAGCTTACTGGAAGTTAACTCTGGTACTTATTTATGAATTGTTCTTTCAAAGGACTACAGGTGGTCAGTTACGCTGAGATACTGTGGGAATTGCTATCAAGTTTGGTTTCTTTTTGGTTTTGGTTTGTTCGTTTGTTTCGCTTTGAGATTCAAACTGACCTTTAAGGCTCTCCTTCATCGGTATAAAACTTAACCATGAGAAGAAATTACTATGAGAAATGACTTTCTCATTCCATCCATTTGCCTGGAAATTTCATGAGGTCATCATTTTTTTAGCCACTGAGTAGTACTCCATTGTGTAAATGCACACATTTTTTTTTCATCCATTCTTCAGTTGAGGGGCATCTAGGTTGTTTCTAGGTTCTGGCTACTGTGAATAATGCCGCTAAGAACATAGTTGAGCAAATGTCCTTGTGGTATGGTTGAGCATCCTTTGGGTGTATTTCAAAGAGTGGTATGCTGGGTCTTGTAGATTGATTCCAAACTTTCTTAGAAACTATCGTACTGATTCCCGAAATGGCTGTACAGTTTGGGCTCCCACAAGCAGTGGAGGAGTGTTCCCCTGACTCCACATCCTCTCCAACATAAGCTGTCCTCAGTATTTTTTATCTTAGCCATTCTGACAGGTGTAAAATGGTGTCTCAGAGTCATTCTGATTTGTGTTTCCCTGATGATTAAGGATGTTGAGCACTTCCTTCAATATCTTTTGGCCATTTGAGATTCTTCTGGTGAGAATTCTCTGTTTAGCTTTGTGACCCACTTTTCAGTTGGGTTATTTCCTGAGTTAGGTAACACAGACTCAGGAAGAGAAACACGGTGTGTATTCACTCATAAGTGGATATTAGATGTAAACCAAAGGATAACCAGACTAAAATCCACATCCCCAGAGAAGCTGTGGAACAAGGAGAACCCTAAGAGGGACACACGGATCATCCTGGGAAGGGAAATTAGAGAAACTAGATGATATCTACAGGGCGAACTAGGGATGGGACATAAGGGGGAAGGGGAAGGGGATGAGACCAGGAGGGAAGGAGATGGCCTAGGTGGGGAGGGCAGCAGGGGAGGAGCAATGAGAAAGATCTCTGAATAGAGAACGTCACTATGGGCTTAGGGAGAAACCTCGTGCTAGGGTAACTCCCAAACATCCACAAGGAGGGCCCCCAACCAAGACTCCTAGCAATTGTAGAGGTGGCCTGAACTAGCCTACCCCTGTAAGCAGATTGATGAATACCCCGGCTGTCATCATAGAGCCCTCATGCAGTAATTGATGGAGCCAGAGGCAGAGACCCATAACCAAGAACCAGGCAGAGCTCTGGGCATCCAGGCAAAGAGAGGGAGGAGGGAACACATGAGCAAGGGAGGTCAAGATCATGATGGAGAAATCTACAGAGACAGCTGAACCAAGCTCGTGGAAACTCATGAACTCTAGACCTACAACTGTGGAGACTCCAGGGGACCGAAGCAGGCCCTCCATCTGTGGGAGATGGTTGTGAAGCTTGGACTATCAGAGGGGCCCCTGGCAGTAAGACTGCAATACAAACGTGATACATGAGCCAGCTTGTTGGGGCCTGGTCCTTAGGGTGAGATATCATGCTCAGAGGCAGCAGGACCATGTTATAATCCCTGTACATGAGCCAGCTTGTTGGGGCCCATTCACTATGGCGGGATGCCATTCTCAGTCTTAAATGCATGGGAGAGGGGACCAGGCCCTGCCCCAACCTATTGTGCCAGACTATGTTGACTCTTCATGGGAGCCCTTGCCTGTGAAGACGAGTGGACTGGGAGGTGGGTTGGAAGGAAGGTGAGGGAGGTGAGGGGGATGGAAGAGAGAACTGTGGTTGGATTGTAAAATGAAATAAAAGAAATAGAAAAAAAAGAAACAACTTTCTCTTCAAATAAATTGGATTTTGCTAGTGTTGTAAGCTAATATATTAGCTAAGGCCTGATCTATATTGTTCTGCAAATTTTCTCTGTTGGCCTCACTTTCTTGTTTATTCATCAAATACCTCACAAAAGAAAACACTCATGGATATTTAGAAGACGATTAAGCGTGGACTGTGTCAACCATCCCCCAATTAGACTGTCGCTCATCTTGCTTTAGAATGTGATTCCTTTACCATTGCAGGAGAGTCTCTGTTCTCACAAACCAAGCACTTGGATTAGCTAAACTAAACCCATCAAGGTCCTCTAGAGACTGGAATGTGAAGGGCAGAGAAACAGGGCAGGGTAAAGCTGCCCATTAACTCCCATTAGAAACATCAATTTGAGCACTTTCCATATATTAAATACTTTTATGAGAACTAAGAAACTGGGTAAGATACTAGAGTATAGTCATGGTTTTGTCATGATAATAAGGGAAGAGACATTGAAGAGGGTAGGGACCGTTTTACATCTCCAACAAACATAACCCCCCCTCAGCTCAGTTCGGTATAGTACGAGATACCATGTGCATAACGAAAGGGGGATGTGAGTATAGGGCACTACCCTACCTCATTGTCCTGGGCCTGGCCCTGCAAAGGTGATCACTTGGTATATTCCATTGGCCCTGATTCTTTGGGTTGTACCAATGGACTGTGATCTCAGACCTGCCCTGGCTCCAGGTAGAAACTCAGACTTCAACAAAATGAAGTCAACCTGTCTACATCATTACAGCCTTGGGCTGTATTAAACCTTAGTAGCCACAGACTTTCAACCACACCCCAAGACTATGTCAACATCAGCAGTCACAAGATTCTATCTCAGTATTTTTCCAGGAAACCCAGGCTTAAGATAGCCCCACTATCACAGTAGCCATCACAGTTCAGGTACAAGGGAATATCCGATAGTCTACCTAGACTATCTGCTGAAAAGCTCTCCTACATAAAGCCAATCTATAAGGGGACAGGTATTTTGCAAACCAATACTTGTAGGAGACTTTAATAGCATACTGTTGGCAATAGGCAGATAACTAACAAGAATAAATTGGACATAACTATAATCTCAGTTGATTAGACCTGACAGATATTCACAGAACATTCCACCTAGTAACTCAAAAATATGCATTCTTCTTGACTACACTTTGAGCATTCTCTAGGATGGGGTTAAATCAGCCCCAAAAGAAATTTTAACAAATATGGCAAGACTGAACTTGCCAAGAGGCAAGCTTATGGAAATAGATACCTTCATTTAAAAAGGAACATCAAATATCACTATATTACAGTTTAAGAAATTAGAACAAGAATAAACTAAGCCAAAGTTGGGAGAAAGAAGGAAAAAAGATAAGAGCAGAATAAATGAAGCAGAACAAAGAAAGGGTGAATTGATGTATTAAAAAGATAAAATCAATAAACCCTTAGCAGGGAAAAAAGAGAAAACTCAGATAAAAACTCCTTAACATATAAAACTTACCGAAGTCAAATTATGAAGAGATGGAAAATCTGAGCATAATAATGAGTTAGTAGTCAAGGGTCTCCTGTTGAAATAAAACAAAACAAAATAATTCAGGGATCAGATTGCTTCACTGCCAACTTTCACCAAACCAACCAAAAGCCAAAAACAAAGAAACAAACAAACAAACAAACAAACAAAACAGATAACAACAATTCTTGTGAAAATTTCAAAGAATGAAATATTTCAAAGTCATTCATGAATCAAACATTATCCTGACACCAAAACTAGATGAAAGAACGATGGGAGGGGCTGAAGGAAAAGTGAGAGCAGAAGAGAGAAAGAAAATGAAAACAAGCCAATATCCCTGAACACAGAAAGTTCTGAAAGAATAGAAATGCAACCCTGGTTCCCCAAGATGACTCGGCAGGTAAGGGTGTTTGCCACCGAGTCTGATGTCACACAGAACCCACGCGCTGGAAGGAGAGAGCCAACCTTCCCAAGTTGTCCAATGACCTTCATACTTATGCTGTGGTAGGCTTACAGATTTCCCTCCCTGACATACAAAATAAATACATAAATGTGAAACAAATTCAGCCAGTGTCAGTGAGAAGGCCTGGGCAACCTATGGGGCCCTGAGCTGTGGATCAGTGTCTATCCCTGGTATACAAACTGTCTTCATGTGCCTATAGCACAAAGAGAGATGCTCTCTCAGCCTGGACTCTTAGGGGAGTCCTTGACCCTACCAAGAGTAAAATGACAGACTCTAGATATCCCCTATGTGGAAGGATTTGGCAATAGCGTGGGAGGGAGGGGGGAAGGGGAGTGCGGGAAGAGGGGAGGGAGAGGGAACTGGGATTGACATGTAAAACAAGCTATTTAAAATTAAAATAAAAAATGAAAAAAAAATTCAGCCACACTGGAAAAAGTTTATTCACCATGACCACTAGAGATGTATCCGCCCAAAGTTACAAAAGTGGTTCAACACACACAAACCAGTAGACAAGATACATCAGAACGTAAGAACCACATTGACAGTTCAGTAAGTGCACAAAAAGTATGTGACAAAATTTAACATTCCTTCATGATAAGATCTCTCAGTGAGATGGGTGTAGAGAGAAAGGATTTCTGCGCAGCAAAGGTGGCATACTCAGAGATGGGGTCACACCCACTGAGGAAATGGAAGCCCTTTCCTGATAAAGACAAGGGGGTCCACTATTGTCATTTTTATCGAAGTGCTAGAAGTCCTAGACTGAGAAATTTGGCAAGAAAGAACGCATCCAAATTTGAAAATGAGCTAACCTGTCTCTATTTGTAAGCATGACCTTATATAAACAGCCCCAACAATCCATTTGGAGGGGGGAACTGTCGGAGCTAATAAATTCTAGAAAGTTACAGAACACAAAGTCAATGTGTAAAAGTAAGTAGTATGCTTATACACTGAGATGCATTAAAAAAAACTAAATGAAAAGAATCCCATTTACTGTTGCAACAAAACGGTCACATCTTTAGGAATCACAATGGCAGGGGACACTCATGGGAGACAGGGGCCCTGTTGCAAAGCCTAAAACCAAAAGACTTCATCCCAGCACAGGAAATAACCAGCAGAGTGGAGAGAAAGCCTACAGAATGAAAGAAGACACTGAAACTGTACATAGATCAATAGCCAAAATGTATAGTAACATAGAATCACATCTTGGATGGCAAGAAGGCAAATATCCCTATGGTTTTATAAAATGTATTATGTATCGAATTACACACTTCTCCAGAGAAGACAAATTGCCAATAGGTACATGGGGTGAACAGAAAAATGCTTCACCATCAATAAGAATGAGAAAAATGAAAATCAAAACCACAAAAATGCATAGTTACTTCAGCAAGAGTGACTGTTAACAAAAAGCTATGATGTCATCCAGAATTCAAAGGGAACACATGTGTGTTCTTCATAGGAAAGTAAATAAATATAATCATGGTGGAAACACCATAAAAGATCAAAATTAGTACTACTATTATATACACATATATCAAATGAAAGTAGTATGCTAGCAATGTTTTGTCTCCAATATTCATTATAGCATTAGTCCCAACATGCAAGGTATAAGAACAATCTATGTGCCCATTAAAGAATGAATGAACAACAACAACAAAAAAACATTGTATGTCTATATAAAGACATCGCTTTAGGGTGACTATTTCTGTGGTGAAACATCAGGACCAAAGCAACTTGGGGAGGCAAGGGTTTATTTGATTTATACTTCCATATTACTGTTTATCATTGAAAGAAGTTAGGACAGGCTCTCAAGCAGAGGAGGAACCCGGAGACGGGTTAATCCAGAGGCTGTGGAGGGGTGCTGCTTACTGACTTGTTCCAATGGCTTGCTCAGCCTGCTTTCTTATAGAACCCAGGACCACCAGCCCAGGAGTGATTTCACACACAGTGAGCTGGGCCCTCCCCCATCAGTCACTAATTAAGAAAATGCCTTACAGGCCTGCCTACAGCCACTCTCATGGAGCCGTTTTCTTAACTGAGGATCACTCCTCGCTGATGACTCTAGATGGTATCAAGCTGACATAGAACTAGCCAGCACAGAAGTATAGGGTGGAATGCTAAGCCTTTCAGCTACATAATTTTCAACAATATTAATCAAACCAGAGATTTTGTGAAGTATGGTAGATAGAGAAAGGCAAATACTATATTATTTCATTCATGTGTGACGTCTTCTTTAAAAAATCAGAGGCAGTATAAGAGTGGTTGGCAGAGGATGAGGTGCCCATAGGATATAGAATATGAGAAAATGGTGGACAGAGTGTAAAAAAAATCACAGTTAGATAGAGAGGCCAAGTCTAAGATACCTATTTTACTTCGTGGTAAATGTAGTTAATGATGGCATAGCCTTGAAGAATGCTAAAACAGCGAGATAGATTTCTCGTGACCAAAATAATGACTACATGGTATAATGCTTATGACAATTGGCTAAATTCAGCCATGTACAATACAGTTCAGAACAAAGCGTGTGAAGCTCTGTCCATCAATAGAAACAATTCAATTGATACTTAGAAGTATAATGTGTTATTAATCACAATGTTCACAGTATTATTGATTAATGTTCATGAAGTTGGAAATATATTTCTGTAGTACTATAGCATTTTGTTTTTGCTTTTTTACCATTTGAGACAGGGTTTCTCTGTGTGTCTCCGGCTGTCCTGGAACTTGCTCTGTAGACCGGGCTGGCTTCAAACTCAGAGATCCTCCTGCCTCTGCTTCCTGAGTGCTGGGATGAAAGGCATGTATGGCCACCACCCAGCAGCACCATAGCTTTTATTTCATGATTAATAAAAAAAAACAGCTTCATGTTGTATTTTAAAAAAAGCATCATTTATTTAGTTTCTACTTATGTTCATGACTGCAAAACCATCACCACAACCCCATTACCTCCAAAATTTCACTTTCTGAACTCCCAAGCTCCCCACCATCCTTACCACATCCTTTTAGGAAATTCCCTCCCACGGAACCACTTTCATTGTCTAAAATTTTCTCTAAGAAAAATTACGCAGAATGTTCTAATTTTTACTTATTTTTTTATTCCACTCAACAAAATTGCTTATTCATTTTCTTGCTGCTTGCTGTGTCACTGCAGGAGGTCTGCAAAAAAATCCCCCCTCCATTAAACTAATGTGGTATTAATAGAAACTGCTAAATCATTTCTGATTGTTTTTGTTATTACAAGCGCAGCTGCTGTAACATTTGTATAAAAAAAACCCCAAAACTTGGAATTAAGATGACTCTGTATCTTTTTTGGCAACAAAGTGACTGTGGCTGATGGCTCTGGTTCCAAACACAAGAAAGAAACTTCTCAGGAGTTACTTTAGCTCAGAAAGGAAAACAGAGTCAGAAAAGACACACAGCCCAGCTCTGGAGGAACGGCTGCCCACACTGTTTGTGTAAATATCCAGCCAATTGCCCAAGTGCTCTTTTCTGTCTAAGTTCATTCCTTCTGGCCATACTCATACAAGACCAAAATAGTCTGAACTGTCACCACCACTACCCTGAACACCTAAAGTCACAACGGAAACTTATTTGAAGGAATGGTTTTAGAATCTTTTGTATATGCCATTATTATCCCCATGGAAGGCAGCACTAAGAATAGACTATTATTTTGAAAAGTCCCTTCGCTCACTGAAGGAAACAAGAACAATCATGTGAGGCTACAGGATGCCCGTGCACACTTGGAGAACACCATGCATTTTGGTCAGGATTGCAATGACATGCTTTTCAATTCACTCTGAGGAAACACACTTGGACACAGTCTTGGCTATAGTTGAGTTTCACACTTCAACACCTACAATCGATGGTTTCCCACCATGGAACTTAACACAGAAAGGACCCCCAAATTTCACCATATTTATGATAACGTTTTCCTCTCTAGACAAACTGGTTGATGTCAGGACATCTATATAAATGAGCAGAGTTACCCAGGTTTTACTGAAAGACTTGGAACACATTGTAAATGACACAGCCATTGCATGACTTCCTTACCTAAGGATACACAGTCCAGTGAACTAATGGCTGAGTAACTGTCTCACAGAAGCAAATCCTAAGTGGCCAGTGACTGCCAGACAAAATATCTCCACAGAGGCCATTTATGAACAAGGCTAACTCCAAGTCAGTCTTAGCGTTTGACCTTTATTCTTTCCTATTAAATATCTGTGTTCAGCACTTGGCTTCTTGTCTCATCATCAAGGCCGTGGTAACTTTTCTAAAAGGTAAATATTAATGCCCTAGCCAAACACATGGGCTCTGCAGAATTCGGAGAGCTGAGCATTAGTCAGGACTCATTTGTAAATACTCCAGCCTCCGAACACTTATGACCAAACAAGAGGCTAACAGAAAATAAAAACATGGTAGTGTTGCTGGAAAAGAAAACACGAGCTTAAGGTGGAAGGCTGAGCTGTACAGCGATGACATCTATTGGTTTTTGCGTAATTATTGCCAGGCAAATGCTCTCTAACGTTTTGCAACATGGATAGGTTTATCATCACTGAATAGAGAAAAGGAAACATAAGTTAAGTGATTTACCAGAATATTATGTAATTACTAAGTGTAAGACCAGGCTGTAATGCATGGAGAAGGGCCTAGGCCCTCACCCAAATGATGTGACAGACTTGGATGATCCCCCATGGAAGGCCTCACCATCCTTGGGGAGAGGATGGGGGGTGGGTTGGTAGGGGTCATGGGAGGATGGAAGGCAGAGGGAAGGGGGGGTTGATATGTAAAATGATTGTTTCTAAAGAAAAAAACTGTCAAATGTATCAACAATTTAATAAAGTAATGGATTAAAATGGTAATACTGAGGAAAACTAAAAAAAAAGACCAGACTGTATATATAATATATATATATATATATATATATATATATATATATATATATATATAGGTCAGCTGTTTAATTTTATTCCTTAACCTAGAAGCAAACTATACACATCCTCCTCACCTTCTACTGTGCTTCTTAATGCTAATGTCCAGTTTCAGATATATCTAATTCGAAGTCAATATTGCTTTGGACTTCTAGATGACTCCAGAATGGGCAATCATATTTTCTGTCCTGTCTATACAGCTTCTCATCAACACAGAGAGAACTGGTTAAAAGAAAACAAGCTGAGGTTTGATTTTCATCTCACCACCTGCCCTCACAAACATGTACAAACACATAGTCAGACTCTTTGCATTTCATATGTCAGGAATTTTATCAAGGAAGACCCTGGGAACTAGAATAGCTCATTCAGCAACAGTTACAGATCGATGACCTCAGTGAGTGTCTCCAGGACTCAGTCAACTGGTCCTTCAGAGCGGGAGGGAAGTCCAGGTCCACCAGAAGACAGTTGTCACCCTTTACACATGTCCACCCTGGCTGTCCATCATGATAGTGCCTAAGACAACCAAATAGAAAGTGTCAACAGATAGGTGGGAAGTGAATGGAGGAAAGAAAGATTTCTCCATACTTCTCTGGGCCTCGAGCTGAGTTAGATTTACACAAAGAAACAGATGGCTCACTTCAAGCATTTAACCGATTACTGGGAGCTCTTTTCATTGTGGGAGATTTTGTGATGATAAAATCCTCTTTGGGCTATTGTGTTGGTGCTCTACTGCTGTGAAGAGACACCAGGACCGCAGGAACCCTGAGGAAGGAGAACATTTAACTGGGGCTGGTTCACAGCTTCAGAGGTTCAGTCCACCACAATCGCAGTGGGGGTCATGGTTGTACGCAGGCCGACGCGGTGCTGAAGTAGAGAGTTCTTCATTCAGATCTGCAGGCAATAGGATGAGAGAGGCTTGCAATGGGCTTTTGAAACCTCAAAGCCCACCCCTAATGACATACTTCCTCCAAGAAGGCCACACCTCCTAACCCTTTCAAACAGTCTCACCAACATGGCCAACCAAATGGGAGCTGAACAAGGCATCGCAGGGGAAAACCTGCACGAAGAATACAGGCAACTGAGGAAAGCTGGGGGCAGGAGAGGTGGTCCTCCCCAGGGAGGAGCACACCAGTGACTGCTGAGTGCCAAATCACCAGTCCTGAAAACATAGGTAGAAGTACCATTGTGTAGACTCAGCCGGTCATTACTGGGAATATAAATGCACACACATATACTTATATACATATATATACATATGATAACAATTCATGATAAAAGAGGCCATGAATTGAAAGGAGAATGGGGATGAGTATATAGGAGGGTTTGGGGAAGAAATGCAATTAAAATACAACTTCAAAAATAAACAAAAAATTAAAATAACAAAAAGCATCAAATAACATGCATGAAGATATGAATAATTAACTTACTAGTGTGTTGGGTCCTAGCACAAAACAAGCAATTTGTTAAAAAAAATAAGATTTTCAACAGTCTTTGGAAATACAGAAGACTCAGGTGAGTATCATCGAAAGATGTCTGGCATAGATATGATGCCAAAGTTAATGCTTACTCACATGATGACTTTTATCATATTCTTTTATCCAGAAATCATTGCCCAAGTGAAATTAGAAAGGTCTCAAGTCCATAATTATATGTAAAACATAGCTACCTTAAACTTATCAGTTTAGAAATCTTATCAACTTGTTTTTGCATGCCCCTATTACGGTCAGAGATACTCTTCTCTCCATGGAGATATAAATGTTTATTAGTTTCCCCAGGGGACTCTGTAAGTCACAGGCTTAGGTCAGACAGGCACACAAAGCTTGCTACCCTGTGTGGAATCAGGACTTGGGATGAGGCAGTTTAGAACTTACCCACAGGCAGAGTGCGGTCAAAGTGGTCCGAACAGAGACGTACCCCAACATCTGTCCTCTCCTCTGCACGTAGTTGACATATTATTAAGATGCCCCAATGGATGAGCTTAGGTGGTGTTCAGCAAGGTCATGGAGATCTTGCGTAGGGGAGAGGTATAAACCGGAAGCAGAGTGACTGTATTGGGGACCCTTGGATCAGCACAGTGGGATGGCAGCCCTCGGGGAAAGCATCACAGAGGTCTGGCGATGCAGCGTCGTGGCCCTCCCCCATGCTGTTTGTCTCACGGCTCTTGTACGCGCTTTATGCCCACTTCATTGCAAACAACAACAACAACAAATCAACTGTTTAATTAGGCCTACGGTTTCAGAGGGTTGGAGTCCATGATCCTGAATCGAGGCATGGTGGCAGGACAAGTTGAAAGCTTGCATCTTGATCTGCAAGCAGAGAGCACACTGGGAATGGCGTTGATTTTTTGCAACCTCAAAGCCCACTCCCAGCGATACACCTCCTCCAGCAAGATCACACCTCCTCATCTTGCCAAACAGTTTCATCAGCTGGGGACCAGCTTTCCAAATACTGAGCCCATGAAGGTCTTCTCATTCAAACCACCACGTCTTGTTGTTGTTCATGATGACAATAATGAAAATAAATGATAGATAAATAGATGAGCGGTAGATAAATAGATTACATGGTAGATACTTGATAAGTAACAAGTAGGTGAATTATTGATAGGGAGTAGATAGACAGATAGATAGATAGATAGACAGATAGATAGATAGATAGATAGATAGATGATAGATAGATAGATAGATTGATTCTGGGAATGATGGTACCTGTGTGTAACCCCAGCAGAAAGACTGAGACAGGAGGACCACGAGTTTGAGGCTACCCTAGAATACATAGCAAGATCTTATATAAAAAATAGTATAAGTATGTATTGACACATAAATATGTATATCTTCATTTACATATTTACATAAATCAGTCATTGACTTCTAATGGCTTGACTTATTTTTCAACATTCTAAAGATAAAAAATGATAGGCATTCACAAGTAGCTTTACTTTCAATTTTTTTTGTTTGCTTGTTTTGTTTTGTTAAGACAGGATTTCTCTGTGTAGCCCTGGCTGTCCTGGAACTCACTCTGTAGACCAGACTGGCCTTGAACTCAGAGCTACACCTGCTTTTACCTCTCAAGTGCTGGGATTAAAGGCATGTGCCACCATTGTCTGGCTCAATTTTAATTTTTTAGTCTTTTTTCAGACTAGGAATATATAGTAACAATGTCCTGTTGTGATTTTGTGTATGAGCAGTGAGCATTAGCAGGCACTCATCACGCCATCTGGAAGGTAAGCAACTGAAACTGTGTTGTCTGACAGTTTGGGATATAAGCATTTAATAAATTATATGATAATGCATTCATCATTCTAAAACTGTCTCTGTGGTGGATGATTTTGCCTGAGTGCAAACACCATTGAAGTTGGTATGTTAGGAGTGTTACAGGTGTTGAGTTTACTGGAACATGAGGAACACGCATGCATGGTATTATAATAACATTGTAAGAAAGACAAGGCAGAAATACATTTGCACCATTATATACTATATTTTTCACACTGAGTCAAAAGCAAGTTTCAGTCAGCTTGAGCCTTCAAGGCCTTTCTGTGTGAAATGGGTGAAGCCTTATTAAAAATCGTTGAGAAAAAAGAAAACGTTGAAAGTCAAATATGTATCTGTTCAATAAAGACTAGTCACAAGCCAGGTTTAATACAGATCAAAAAACAAGAATTCACCTAACAATGTCAGAGAAGAGACACTTTAGAGGAAATACAAGGCCCTCCAAATATTCAAACATTCTGCGACTGGACATCAGAGCCTTATTTTACACAGCCACAAAGGCAGAATAATAATGAAGAATCATATTTCCTGGTGTACAAGGAAGATGCATTCTAAACTCCTAAAAATCTAAACAGTGCTGCGAATATTTCTGTTACTCAGTGTGTAAAATGGGGCTCTGTTGAGAAGATGAAAGATAACTGTGTTTCAGCTACATTTGCCTTTAAGTGTTATGCTCAGAATTGGAGGTTTGAGAAGGTGTGTGTGTGTGTGTGTGTGTGTGTGTGTGTGTGTATGCAGTCTATTTTAGTGGAAAATACTACTTTTGTACATTGAAACACAACTCATGATAAATTTGGCAGTATCCTACTCACCAGGTAATTTCCATCTCAATTGTTAACATGTTGAGAAAGAACCATTTGGAGTCATTACAGACTTAGAACCTCTAGGAACCTTGGCACTGAGAGCAAAGGCCACAAGTCCCCACAGAGCTTCCAGCTTCCAGATCTGCCAAGCCTAAAGTGCCCAAGAGTCAGGGCCTGGCAACACTAGTAAAATCTACGTCTCGCCTACTTACAGCTTCTGTAAGCACAGTCAGATGACTGGTAACCAGAGTGCTTCCCTTCAGGCACAGCAGCAGCGGCAGCTAAGACGGGCGGCAGGATTTGCACATCTGGAGTGTGTGTGATGTTTGGCAGGCAGCAACAGTATCCTGAACGACCTCCATGTACAAGGACTAGATTTATTTGACGCACAAAAGACTCCCCCAAATACTAAGAGCCCTGTGAAAGGTGTATACCCACATAGACAGATAGGAGGAAGTGCTCAGAAAGCGTGTTATTAGTTTTGATTCCCGGATATTCTAAGATCTGTTGAGGGAGCCCTAGAGGAATTTACTTTGTACCACAAGAAAACAAAACAAAGTGCCCAGGCTCTACCATGTTACAGATATTTTCACGATCGTCACCGCTGATTGCTTCTAAATAGCCATTCTCCCTTAGTTTTCAACTGTCATCAGAGAGCTTTCTTCCAGTAACTGATGGAAGCAGATGCAGAGATCCACAGCCAAGCACAGGGTCGAGCTCTGGGAGTCCTGTCAAAGAGAGGGAGGAGGAATTACATGAGCAAGGGGGGCAGTCAGGATCACGACCGGGAAATCTACAGAGACAGCTGAACCAAGCTCATGAGGACTCACGAACTCTAGACCAACAGCTGGGGAGTCTGCATGGGAACAACCTAGGCCCTCTGAATGTCGGTGACAGTGTGGGTTGGTCTGTTTGAGGAGACTCTGGCAGTGTGGCCAGGATCTATCCTTGGTGCAGGAGCTGGCTGTCTGGAGCCCATTCCCTATGGTGGGAATGGGCTCAACCTTGGTGCAGGGGGGAGGCCTTGGTCCTGCCTCAACTTAATGTGCCAGGCTTTGTTGACTCCCGTGGGAAGCTTTACCCTTTCAAAGGAGTGGATAGGCTGTGGGTTGGGGGGAAGCAGGAGGAGTGGGAAGGGGAGCTGTGATTGGTATGTAAGATGTGTAAAAATTTTTAAATAAAAAATAAATGAAGCCCCATAGACTGCCCAGGCCTCCTAACTGACACCCGCCTTCAGGGGGCCTGGTTTGGGTCCTATGTTGGTTCCCCAGCTGTCAGTCTGGTGTCTGTGAGTTCCCAATTGCTCAGGTCAGCTGTTTCTGTGGGGTTTCCTCAGCCTGGTCTTGACCCTTTTGCTCATCGCTCCTCCCTCTCTGAAACTAGATTCCAGTTTTGTTCAGTGCTTAGCTGTGGGTGTCTGCTTCTGCTTCCATTAGCTACTGGATGAAGGCTCTATGGGGCTTCTGGCAGTGGAACATATATATATATATATATATATATATATATATATATATATATATACAGTGCATGAACGGATTTCGGGAGCCCCTTCCCCGTGGAAAGATACTTTCTCAGCCTAGATACACAGGGAGGAGCTAGGCCCTGTCCCGAATGACTTGACAGGTTTTGATGATCCCTGGGGAGTCAATGGGGGATGGTTTGGGAGGGTCAGTGAGGAGCATGGGAGGATGGGAGGGAGAGGGAACTGGGATTGATATGCAAAATAATAAAAATAAATGAAGCTCAGCACAAAAGGAAAGGGGAAAGGAGAACGCATTTTCTGACATCACCGACATCTTACAAGTAACGTGAAAGCAGAAATGCACCAACTTCAGATAAAGGCAGAAACGGATGGCTCCGGCCGTCTTTTTGGTTCAAGGCCAAACTGCGGAGAAACGCCAGGGGAGAAAGACTGAATAGCATGCGTCTAATGGTCAGCACTCAGCTCTCTCGGTTCCGCACGTCTTAAACCCGACTTTGGGAGGATAAATTATTGATTAAAAAAAAAAAAAGAATTTTCTGCTACATAGGGCTACACCTAGCCTTAAATAATGCAGAGCTTTCATTATCACCAAACACGGGCAGGTGGGTGTTTCATAAGTGCAAGAAATAGTTCCTGCGCTCAGCCCCTGAGTTTTCAGTGAGCAAACAAAGAAAGGGGCTCACAAGCGCCCTTGGCTCACAATCTGGGGGACCTGATGCTCTGCCACGGCCTTTGTGGGGGCCAAGCTCACAGGTGATACACAGACATACACGCAGAGCAAACACCCATATACATAAAACAAATATAAAAGACTTAGAGGAGAGGGACAGACAGACAGACGGACAGACGGGCGGACAGACAGGGACAGAGAGACGGACAGAGAAGGGTGGGGGGAGAGGCCAAAGTGAATCTGTGAGCAAAATTGTTGTCTCGGATAATTCACTGTACTTAGACTTCAGGCTAGTTTAAACTGGCAATTTAGTTTCAAATTACTAATTAGTTTTGAATTTATTCCTTAGTTAATTATAATCCCCACTATCTTGCCACCGCTCACTAATGTTTACAAGGGTATGGGCGGACCCTGGATATTAGTAATTGGAGTTATGACCGTTTTCATCAGGCGCTCACAAAGAACGAGAGATAAGATCCGATGCATAACATACCACTTCCCTCTAATTCATTTCATATTTATGGCCTCATTCTTGCAAATACTTGGGAAAATCAGATATTTAGAACTAGAGAATTAAAGGATCTGGGGAAATAAACTGAAATGGAGTTATCTACAGTGGCTCTTGGGTTTCCCTAAAAGTTGAGCTTTCCCAGAAAGATGATGTTTTGGTGAACACCTCACTTTGTTTCTTATCCAATAATCTGTCCTTTTATGGCCTTAAAATAAGCAGGGGAGGTCAGAGTCTACAACCCCCATCTGAATCACCCCGACCCAAATGTCATGGGTGATTGCTTGATCCACTGGTGACAACGTAGCTTAATATTTGAGTTAGGCTCAGACACAGTTTAGATTATGTTCATCAGAATTGAGTTCAGTGAGAAGAGACGGCAAATCTTCCTGAAGTAACAAAAAGGAAACAAGCTTTGAATGTTGTCAGATAAAGGCAGGGTGCTGCTGGTAATTAAAATATCTTGTTCTTGGAAAGAATATTGTTATATATTAATTAAAGATGATTCAGAAATCTTCCCAGACTAAAAAAGAATCAAGCACATTGCAAGCCATGTTTGATAATATTTCTGTCATTTCCTGTATTCCACGGGTATCTCCTTGTGTATGAATTCGGAGGGCTGAGTTGTGTAATCACCGCGGGATTCTGGGAAGGAGCGCCAGCCCATCCCCTGATCTGTTTCTCCACATTCCTCTCCAGAACCCCACTTCCTCGGCCATCTGGGTCTTCTCTGCGCTTTCATTACCCCAGACTGTCCCAGAGCTGTTTCCACTGGTGTCCACTGTGAGAATCTACCCCCCTCAAACAGGACCTTCTTTTCCCCACAGAGGTAAAAAAATATTTTGGCCTTCTATCAGACTTGTGCTAGCACACGCTGCAATCCAAGTCCTGTCCTCATCCCCTTCGGTGAGCAAACATCCACCAGATTCACATATCCAGAATCATAATCAGTCCCGAAATTCTTGAATATCATTGTCCCCCGGACGATGGGATCTCTTAAGACAGTTGAAGGGGAAGGATAATGAGGTTGTTTTTAAAAAGCTGCTCAAATGTGGAAATATACAATTAGAAAAATTACAGGGCTGGGGAGATAACTCAGCAGTTAGAAGCACTGACTGCTTTTCCAGAGGACCTGAAGTTTGATTCCCAGCACCTATATGGCAGGTAATAACTTTTGTAACTGTAGCTCCAGAGGATCCAACACCCTCTTTTGGCCTCTGTAGACACTGTATGCTCACGGTGCCCACATATATAAAAGCAAAACACCCACACACATAAAGTAAAAATCAATTATCTTTAAAATTTTTAAAATAAATCTAAAACGTTAAGTTTTCATGGAAAATAAAATTTAAATTGCTAAACCACTTTTATGTGTCAGAAACAATACCAACCTTAAAATTTTCCATTTCTCACTTTATTATTCTATGGATATGTGTGAGGGAGATTTGTGTATACGTGTGCAGACCCATGCATGATCCAGCACACATGAAGGTTGGAATTTTAGGAAGTAGATTGTCCCCTTCCATCATGGCTTCCCAGAGATTGAACTTGGGTCACCAACTTTGGACAGCCATCCTCCCAGCCCCTAGCATTAAATTTTTGACATGTTTATTCTGATATTCTTTATTATCTGTCTAGATTTTGGACTGTTCAATCTACAGTAATTTGCTTCTGGTTGCAGAATTTCATCAGTTGGTTCCAAGATTATCATGATTCCAATGGTGTGTCAGCCAGCCCTGCAATTACATGGATTCAAAACCAGGCTTTAACCAAGTGCTGTCAATGCTCTGGGAACCATTACTATTTATCACCTAGAATTTTGCATGCTGGTAGTTTGGTCCCAATGTAGTGCCGTTGCCATAGAGGAACATTCAGAGGTAGGGCTTAAAGGTCATGTCAGTAAGGGCAAACTCTTTGGAAGGGTTTAATGTGGTGCTCTTGGTACACATTAGTTCCTGTGAAATTATTTTGTTATAAAAAAAGAAAGAAACCTTATTTCTGAATCACTCTGTCTTTCTATCTTGCCATATGACTACTCTCTTGCAAGTGTTTCTACCAGAATGTTGTCCACCATGTTGGAATATAGCCAGGAGCCACTCACCAGAATGTGTTTCTACTAATTACCCAACAGTGGGTACTTTGTTACAAGAGGAAACAAAATAACACTGGAGATTTAAGTTCTGGCATTACAGAATCTACTGACCAAACCCATGTTTTCCATTCAGACTAAATGACAGAGCAAAATATTGACTACTTGAAGTGTTTCTCAATATCATTCTCTACTCTAGCCTTGCCTTATTGAGCACAAGCTACATGGAGAAGATAATTATGCTTTCTGGTAAGAATAAATCAGGCCGTTTCTTTGCATGTCAATAAGAATCAAATTATGTAGGTGGTTGAAGAAACCTGCTGTTGCTGATCGAGACAGCAGATACAAATGTAAAGGTCTTTTTTACTCACCTCCCTGACATCAGTGCTCTTGTTTCATAGACTCTCTTGGCTAGGGTTTCCTACTTTCCCAGATATTGGTAATCATGATCACCATCTGCTTACTGTCTTACAAAAAAGTACTAGTTTCTCCCAGTGTGTCTACCTCTTACAGGGCACACTAGGGAGGCTTTGTTACTGAGAGGACATGGTGTGGTAGTAGTGAACTTTATGGCCATTGAGCTATTGAGTAGATTTATTCCCTGATCCTGACAGTTCAGAGAATTCTTCGTTCAGAAGTGAGAGACAAATATGCACAGATACAGCCACGTTGTTGCTTCTGTTAAAGGAAATTTGCTTATCTTTTCCGGCCCACGCTGACTGATGATTACTGACTCTCGTGATAGTGCCTCTCATTTGGCACCAAGAAGTGTGTTTGCGTCATTCTCTGACAGATGTCATAGGACAACATGAATGTAAAAACTTCATGCCAAAGCATTAAAACCCCACAAAATTATGAAAGAAAGTATTCCAAGTCAAGCCTTCTTAACCTCTTCTCAATAGTTTGTTAAACTCATGTGCTCAAAATTTAAGGAAGAATTATATGTGACTAATTATTATAGATGGCTAAGAAAACCACCTTGATTTGTTGAGGTGAGTTATGTGGTGTCTTGAGCCTTTGGGGACTCAAATTCTATGTTTCCCTTCATTATGAAATATCAACAATTAGACTAGTGTAAATTAGATTTTTACTGTCACTTTCTTGCTTTGCAAAGTTGAATTGAATGATATAATTTGGATCGTACACCAGTGTGGGGGCCAGTAATTACTCTCTCAACTCTTTAAATCTAAAAATGGAAGGATATGAAATTATGAAGCATCTTGAATACATTCAGACTTCAAAGATTCAAGAGAGACAGATAAACTACCCTGTCACAACCGTGGAATAGAGAGTGAAATTCACCAGCCTAGACCATAATGCTCAACATTGAAGGCACTTCATAACAATCAGTTTCTTGCCAAGACTGTGTGGTCCTTTTGCTGGAGATATAATAATAAAAGGAGCTCAGGGGGGTGACCAGACGCATTTCATGGATAGGATCTCCTCTTGGGCAATGGAGTGGAGACTTCATCTTCTGTATGGAGAGGTGAGGTACTCTGCTCTAAACTAAGTCCCTAATAAAATAAGAGCAGAGTGTTAGGAGCCAGGGTTAGAAAACGCAATATCAATACCATGCAGATTGCTTGGTTTTGATGCTCTTTTTATTGCTTTCTCTCCAGCAGAAGGACTGTGCAGTCTTGGTTAGAAACCAAATCCCATGAAGTACAGTTAATGCTACAGCCCGGTGGATTTCTCTTCCCACACCTAAACTGTGATAGAATGCGGATCTGTGGTTCATAAACATAATTTCATCTGCAAAGGTTAAGTAAGGGTTTGGTGGCTAAGTCTGGGTTAAAAAATGTTTTGTGGTGGTCTGTGTTTATTTGCTTCTTCTTTCACCAAGTATGGCTTACTTTTGAGGTAGCTGTTGTTTGCTTTTGGATATTTCTAAGCTAGGAGCATTTCTGTCCGGCAGCCATCACCATCACAGTCACTTTCTGTACAGGGTCAAGTTTATTAATATGGGTTTCAAGTAAATTATTCTGGAAATCCTTTGCTTTTATCAGCTATGCTGCTATGACAGAATCTTTATTTGTTCATGGAAAATTGCTGTGTTCTCCTCACTGACTAAAAAGATCTGTCATTTGATACATGAGATAATATCTTACTGTTACTCACAAATTGCTCATAAGGCAATGTGGGATTTATTTTTACAGAGTGAATTTGTGTTAGCTTTATTAATGCAGTTCTGATCTACCTAGTTCTCTAGGAAAATGATCTCCAGTGTCCTATTGTCAAAGCTGTGAAGTGGCACTCACAAGTTACCTCTCTTCCTGGCCACTCAATTGAGACTGGAACATTGCCTGCTTCCACCACAAAATACTGTTACTCACACAGGATGTGGGAGCCCCATGCCTCTGTCAACGGGCATGCAGTGAGTTATTGTTATGTGGTCAGTGATGTAACAGTGGGCGACTGTGTTTCTGTAAACTATAAGCTCTTAGAAGTGTCCCTGGAAGTTGAAAATGGCATCTGACGGAAGAAACACAGCCACTGTTTCTTCTACTTCTCTTGATCAGGATGCCTCTTCCCTCTGATCATTCCTGAGCAGAGAAAGGTCCTATCGTACTCTTGCCTTTGTAGTTCAACAACAAATTCTCCTAAAGGAGAACATTTGGCTCTTTTTAATCTGTGGTCTTCTGACTCATTGGTTTGGGAAGGTGGTTTCCCACAGTACAGGCATGTTTGTGGTAGAGGCAAGGAGCTCTTTCCAGTGAAGGTCTCTCTGGGGCAGGTTGGCGACAGAGCACTTACCTAGCGGGCATCAGGTCCTGGGATCAACCTCCTGTACAATTTAGAATCTCCAAGGAAGAATCTACCTCTGTTTGAGTTGAGGCCATGTGCATATACATTACATATGCCAATATATACTCTTTTGTATAGATTAGTTTTATTATCTTCAAAAATACAACTCTTAGCCGGGCGTTGGTGGCGCACGCCTTTAATCCCAGCACTCGGGAGGCAGAGGCAGGTGGATCTCTGTGAGTTCGAGGCCAGCCTGGTCTACAGAGTGAGTTCCAGGACAGCCTACAAAAAACAATACAGAGAAACCCTGTCTCGAAAAACCAAAAAAAAAAAAATACAACTCTTACTAATCTGTAAACGATACACAAGATCAACCAGATAAGGACCCATTAGCATCCAACAAACTTATTTCAAAGTATATTTACAATGTTTTAATTGAGATGATGTTGAATACCTGAGTATGCTTTAAATTTTCTTTCCATAGTATTGCTTCTTCTAACCTTAGTTTTCAGGGAGTCCACAGGGGAAAACCTCACACGTACAACATTAATGAGACAACATCCTAGAGCCTTCATCCAGTAGAGAAGCAGACACTTACAGCTAAGCACTGAGCCACACTCCTGCAGTCCAGTTGTAGATAGGGAGGAGAGATCAGTAAAGGGGTCAAGACCATGCTGGAGAAACCCACAGAAGCAGCTGATCTGACTAAGTGGAAACATACGGACTACAGTCAAAAAGCTGGGGAACCAGCATTGGACTGAACCAAGCCCTCTGAATGTGAGTGCCAGTTAGGAGGCCTGGGCAGTCTATGGAATCTCTAACAGTGGAACCAGTATTTGTCCCTAGTGTTCAAATGGACTCTGGGAGCCCATTCTCCATGGAGGAATACTCTTCAGTCCAGATACACTGAGGAGGGCCTAGGCCCTCCCCCCAAATCATGTGACAGACTTTGATGATCCCCTATGGAAGGCCTCACCTTCCCTGGGGAGTGGATGGGGGTAAGATGGGGGGTTGGTGGGGTACATGAGAGGATGGGAGGGAGAGGGAACTGGGATTGATATGTAAAATAAGATTGTTTTTCAATTAAATAAATAAATTTTAAAAGCATCTTTTTTTAAAAAAAAAAGACAAAATATTTGAAAAACAACTTATGCTACTCTTCCTGTAATAAATTTCTATTATTATTTTTGCCCAATATAGTTTCTGTGAATACATAAACTTGGCATAACATTAAAGGAGTAACTTTTAAAAGCTTATGAAACAGCTTATGCTATATTTCCTGTGATAAGTTTCTATGATTGTTTTTTTTGCCCAATATAGTTTCTGTGAGTACATTAACTTAGCTTCAGGTGAAAGAGGCTGTATCATCCAAGCTTTCACTTAGATGGAACTGATAGGTTGATGTTTCCAAACATCCTGTGATGCAGAATAAAGAGAAATAATGGCATAAATAATTAGAGACAGGAAATTTGTCAGAGTCACACGATTATTGGTTAAAGCGATAAAAAGGAAGCCTTTGACAAACCGGTGTCTCCAGTCCGTGGTGCAGCAAGCCAGTGGGTTTCAGGAAGCAGCAGCAACCATGAGTCTGTGAGTGCTGGAAGCAGCGGGTTCTTCCCCTAAGAGGGCAAATACGGATGACCTAACACCCGCTAAACTGAGTGAAATCGTCCGCCTTTGGCTCGCTGTCCTTCGCTGTGTCCACAGCGCTGGCCCAAATGAAATGGAAGAGGATGACTAGCGTTCAGTGTCTCTTCGGACATAACGTGGTCCTAGGACAGAGAACAGCAGGTTCTAAGAATCCGGGTTCGGTGTGGTTGAAAAATCCCTGTATTAAGATTTTTTTAATATTAATTTTTTTCAGGTGGTAATCCATGCCTAAGAGTCCCCTGCCTCCACTGTGCTTACATCTTGCTCTGGTGTGCATAATCTTGGACCGAATGTGGCAATAAAGTTGGTTTTTCACAAGTGTGTGCCCACAAAGCTGCTCACCTTAGTCATTTTTGGAGGTACGTATTTTGCTAGGGAAAACAAATGGAGGTAGCAGGACAGAGCTGTGGCCTGTGTAGAAAAATCCTGAGAACGCACGCGCAGTCCGCTTCTTCCGGTGGCTCCTTCTCCTCGGGGCCCTGCTCTGCAACTTCCCCTGTGCAGCGTTCCGTCTCTTGTTGCTCGCTGCCCCGGCCCTCCCAACCTCCTCCCATCTTCCTTCTTCAGCTCTTACCTCCTCCCTTCTTCTAAATTCGCCTTTGGATGCAGAACACTTTTTTACCACCCTCAAAGTCTGATGGTGTTTAGATCCCTGGGAAGGTCAGCTTCCATCCAAAATACTTTCAGAGCATTTTTCCAAGTAATATAGTTTTTATGCTCAAAAGAATTTTGTTTCCAGCAGTAAAGATAATATTTTTCCAATTCTTTCTTCTCCTACACATATAGAAAAATGCATGTACATAAATAATCAATATGCATGGATTATGCAGAAATACACATACCACTTCGTTTTGGCAAAGGGATTAGTAAATCATTTCACTTTAGAATTAAACAAATATAGAGAGTTTATTATACTTCTTGATTTTATTTTTTGTTCAAGTCAGTGTTTCATATATATACTTCAAATTAGATTCTTTATCATGTTAATCCTAATACTTATACATTAATATATATGCACAGGTGTCATCAGAAAGAAGCAAAAGTAGCTATGGAGTATGACAGAACTGTTTCAAAGACTTAATAACAGATATTTTAAATGTCAAAAAGAAACTATTATTTTTCAATCTCTGCTTTTAGTTATAATGCTCATGATATATTATTAATGTCTATAAAGATTCAATAAAATTTCAATGAAATTATTTGCTTGATAATAATTTGCAAGAGGAGTAATTCAAACAGAAAGAGGCTTCTACAAAATTTAATATTTTCAGAATGTAATATTCAGAAAGGAAGCAGACTGTCTTTAGAAGGATTAGAGTTCGAAGTCATTAACAAAAGTTGATAACACCTGAGAAGAAGTCAACTAAATTACACATAGGCTAATCAGTAAGCAAGTATTTAAAAAACTATTCAAAATTCTTTCTTTAATAGGAAAAAGAAGCCAGAGGCCATAGTCACAGTTGTACTACCAGCACTTGAACAGAGAGCTGACAAGTTCAAAGTCAACCTGGCATTTATAGCATGACCTTTCTTCCAAGAGAGAGGTGGAGATGGAGGGATATGGGGGGGGAGGATACTTAAGAAAAATAAGTAAGCCAGTCCCAGAGCTGAGTGATTTATCTCTAATGACATCACTTAAACAAGTGTCACAATACTTGAAAGAAAAATTTAGAGGCCTATGCCAAGTAAGTTAAAGCAAATGGGAAAACTCATTCACTAGCATACAGCTACTACTAAGTAGGACTTTAAGGAAGAGCTCAGACACTATCATGCAACTTCAACCATGCAGGATTTTGACCCATGATAAAATCATAACCATGAGTTACCTCAAAATAATTAACTGTTACAAAACAATAAATGGTCCTCAAACCACCATGCGTTACCAAAGACTAGCCATAATAGAGACTTAGGGGCAGGGCTGCGTGTGTAGCAATTGAGTCGCTGACTAAATATAGTATCTGCCTTCCCTTTCCTCTCCTCGAGCGCGCCATGCAGCCTGCATGTCCCGCCCACTGAAGACGGATCCAGGGGGGTGCGCATCGGAAACTGGGTTAAGCAGCATCTTTGTTGGCTGACAAGTAGAATCCCCGAGGCCTTTAGAGGTTGACTCTTGAGCACGGGCGACGTGAACCTGCAGGGTGTCGTGTACCCATTGATGACAGGTGGCGCTGGAAGCCACTGTGCAGAGAGTTGGGGAAGTAGGCGGAAGCAGAAGCCGGAAGGAAAGAGAAGTCGGGCCTAGGTGGCTCGTAGCATTTCACTTCTTGGGTGCAGTGGTGTAAGTCCTGCTTTGGGTTCCTTGTTCAGTCTGTGCCCTACAAACTTACCAAATACCTTAGCTTAAACCAATCAGTCACTCCTGCTTTTTTGTTGTTGTTGTCAAAAGGAACCTGACTCAGACACCGTCATCCTCCTGGCGGTGTCCGGAAAGAAAAACATGCATTCTGTGCATTGTAACTCTATATATCTAAACTGCACCAACAGATTGTACAATGAGAAAGATAGGCATATATCCTATGTAGGGAGAGATCTTACCTACCCGTAGCGCTGACCACGACGGGCGTGGTCACAGGTACGGAGAACCGGGGATAAAAGTGATGGGGGGAAGGAGACCCGGCCTCTTTGGGTTCCGGTTGAGTCTCGGAGAGCAGCGTGCAAACCTTTGGTTCTTGGCTTTCTTGACTTCTCATGTAAGTGACTTCTCCCTCAATAAAGTATCATAGGACATCCCTACTTTGTGTAGCTTAATATTTCCATGATAATCCTTTTTTAATCTGAAGAGCTTGACACAATTCTTGGGAGGCATAAATGGAACCTTCAAAGGACCTCTGAATGAATGAAACTGAATACATTCTCACCAAATTTACAGACAACCTGTGGTAAGAATCTAGTTAAGGACTCTGGAACGTGAAATCTGAGGCATGGCTGATCTCATGACTCAATGTAAGTAAAATGAAGCTTGTCAGGCAAATTCATCACGACCTGCATGATACAAGATCTACAGTCTGGCAGGCTGTGAATGAATTCACCCTTTAGACCAGAGGAAAAACGGAATGGGCTTATTGCTGCGGAGGCAGTGGGGGGGGGGGGCAGCAGCCCAGCCTCCTGCAGCATGAGGCAGTGAGTGGGGTTGTGAGCGCCTGCATTTTGCAGAGGTATTTGCTCTGTAATGGGGAGTTACTTTGTGTGGGGTTGTGAGCGCCTGCATTTTGCAAAGGTATTTGCTCTGTAATATGGAGTTGCCTTGCGTGCACTGGCCCATCGCGTAACTCCCACACTATGAACGAGGGCAGTCCAGACTGGTCGGTGAGCTCTTCCCCGAGGAAGACTATTTCTGCTGCTCTCAGCATCCCTTAGTTATCTGTAGTTCTTTGTGCGGGGTTGAGGCCTAATGGGTGTTCCCCCGTGTCCAAATTGGCAAGTCTGTTATTGGTTTTTTGTTCAGCTCATGTTTAAAAAGCCACGTTGGTGGAACTTTACCGGTGTAGTTTCTGACATTCCTAGGAGTCACAGTCTCATGGCCAGCAGCTCCCTGACCCTCTGGCTCTTACAGTCTTCCGGTCCCCTTTTCTGAGTCTTAGGTGCCAGGGTCGTTTTGTAAATAGTACCCGTAGGCTGGGCATTGGTGGCGCACGCCTTTAATCCCAACACTCGGGAGGCAGAGGCAGGTGGATCTCTGTGAGTTCCAGGCCAGCCTGGTCTACAGAGCGAGTTCCAGGACAGCCTCCAAAGCTACACAGAGAAACCCTGTCTCGAAAAACCAAAAAAAAAAAAAAAAAAGAAAGAAAGAAAGAAAGAAAAATGAGTATCCGTAGGCATTTTGATTGGCTGTGGTTTTCTGTAATGGTCTCCATCTGCTGCAAAGAGAAATTTCCTTGATGAGGGATGGGGACTACACTTATCTGTGGGTATAAATAGGGATACTTAGACTGTACGTAGGGATTATTCTGGCTTCAGAAAGTGGTGTTTGTAGGCTCCTCTCCAAGGTCCACGACTTCACTAGCCCCAAGTAGTTTCTAGTTCCTCGTGCACGATGTCCCTCTTGTTGAGTGGGTCTTAAGCGCAACTGGAGAGTTGTTGGTTACCACCTGGGTGTGTGTACTACTGCTACACCCTTAAAGTTGTCATGCCGTGTTGGTCAATGTTGTGGTTCATAGGTATCATATGTGGGTGGGACCGTTGGTTGCTTCCTTCATACCAGAAGCATGATGACTCCTGGTACCACGAAAGATGGCTCTCAGGGAGGGGGCATTCAGGTCGCTTCCAGCCTCTGGGCCCTGAATCTGAAGTGCATGGTGTCTTCAGTAACAGAAACTTACATCCCACCTTTGGGGAGCAATTAAGAGCTTTGTAGTATTTGGGGAGTCTCTTGGACAACCCTGACCAACAATTCAAAGGAGAGCTTCTCATGCTTGGGGTTTTAAGGTGGTCTTTGGCTCTTGGAGTATTGTCAGCCCCAATGAGAGAAAAAAAATCCTTTAAACTACACATGTATATTTATATACATAGTTGTATGTATTACAGGTTTTTTTTTACTTTGATAGTTAATAGTATGATTCCTAGTGGCATTTTCAGATGTCCTTATTATTATCTTTCTCTTGTATTTATCTTCCTCCTCCTTAATTAGGGATCCCACATTTTTCTATTTCCATGGTCAGACCACTTGTACACTGCATTCCCCAACTCTATTGTGCTCCCTGGTCCCTGTGCATTGGTCCCTCTTTACTCTCCCGGGTTGGGCAGTGACTTCAGGCTGTGTACTGACACTTCAAGATTTGGAGCTCAGAGTCCCCAGTGGGCAGGAACATGCAGCATTGTCTTCCTAGGTCTGAGTTTTAAGTCACTCAGTACAGTCTTTTCTAGTTCCATCCATTTAGCTGTAAAATTATTGATTTCACTTTTCTTTACAGCTGAAAAGTATCCCATGGCGTATATTTGTACCACACTTGGATTATCCATTAAAAAGTTGAAGGACATTTAGGTTGTTTCCATTTCCTAGCTATTGTGGATAAGAAGTAATAAAGATGGCTGACCAAATATCTGTGGAGTGGAGTGTTGAGTCCTTTGAGCATATGCCAAGGAGCAGTATAGCTGGGTCATAGGCAGATTTATTTTCAGTTTTTTGAGAATTCTCCACACTAATTTCCATAGTGGCTATACCAATTCGCAATCCCACCGACATCAAATGAGAGGTCCCTTTTCCCAACACCCCCTCTAACATCAGTGTTGGTTGTTTTGTTGATATTTGCCTTTCTGACTGGAGTAAGATGAAATCTCAAATGTATGAATTTTTTCAATAAAAATTTTCACACAATATATATTTTGATCATGTTTTTCCCTTTCCCAATTCCTTCCAGATTCTTCTCACCTCAGTATCCACCCAACTTTATGTTTTCTTGCCGTCTCAGATATATATGGAACAAAACATAAATAACAAATACACACACAAAAGTCAAAACTGAAAATCAGAACAATAAGAAGACCAAAATGCAAAAGAAAAAAGTCAAGACAAAGAAAGTGGAAAAAAAGTCCACAAAAACACCATTGAGTTGGATTTGTGTTGGCCAGTTACTCCTGGGCGTGGGGCCTGCCCTGAATTGTGGTTAGTATACCTAATGATACTCCATTGAAGAAAAGTGACTTTCATTCTTTGGTTTTTGTTTTTGAGAAGGAGGGGAAGAGGGGAAGGGGAGAAGGGAGAAAAAGTGAGGGAGACAGAAAGCAAAAAAGAGAACATGAAGTTGTGCTGGTGGAGAGGATCTAAGAAGAGTTGAAATTTTTTTAATTAAAAAAATCTTTTCATCTGGATGTGGTGGCATGCATCTTAGTATTAGTTCTCACAAGTAGATACAGGCAGATCTCTGTGACGTTGAGGCTAGCCTAGTCTGCATAGTGAGTTCAAGGACAATCAGTGCTATGAGACCCTACCTCAAATGGAAATTTTTTTCCAGTGAACTCAACTTATATTTATCAATAATTCAAATTTTATGAGGCTACCCTAGAAGAGAAACTCAACCCACCTCCCACATTCAATGTTACAAAACATAGTAGGTAAACACATTCCTGGAACAGTAGGAATGCAATATACATATGCTAAATGAAGAAATTATACTATAAAACATTTACAGAAAAAATCAGTTATTAATTAAGATAAAATGCAATCATGTACAAAATGACTAAAATAGAATTATCTCAACTTCAGAATTCCACAAAAAAATGTAGTTGTATCAGTCATAAAAGCCTCTTACTTTGCCAAATATGTCACTGGTTTTATTTCTTTTACTGCTAATTCCACTGAGGACACTAGATTCTTAGATAAAGACAACTCACCTTCTTCTTAGTGGTACTCTCCACTACAAGGTAGATACTAGAAAGGACTCCCCAATTCATTCCCTTTGTGCTACGTTATAGTAAACACTCAGCTATTCATAAATATTACATCTATAATATTTTATATTCGTTATTCCTACAACAAAATGGCAAAATTGATAATTCTAGTCAATATTTAAGATAGAAGCTCAGAGAACTGGGAGAATTACAGCCCAGAGAACTGGGGCTGGAGAGATGGTTCAGCAGTTAAGAGCACTGGCCACTCCTCTAGAGGACCCAGACTGGATTTCTAGCACCCACATGGTGGGTCACAATCACTTATAACTCCAGTTCCAGGAGATCTGATGCCCTCTTCTGCCTTTGTGAGCACTGTACCCATGTGGTACACAGAAATGTACGCAGGCAAAACATCCATATACATAAAATTATGAAATAATTCTAAAATTTTTTAAACAGAAAATTGGAACATCATATCAGTTCCTCCTACTTCTCGTAACTTTTAAATCTTTGCGACACAAAACATTTACACTTCTCAGAGTACTCCTTTTCTCTTTTATATGCTCCATTGTCCTGAAGTAAACTCATTCCTAACAATGTAAAGTTCAAAGAAAAACTTAAAAACGGAGATCTGCACATTGAATGCGTAAATTTTTTAAGTTATAGGCCCATGGATGGTACTAAGAGATGATGATGGTGAAACTGAGGGCTGGTAAAACAGAAAAGTCTAGAAGCTATACTTTACATACATTCCAATCTAGTAACAACACACTGAGCTACTCCCTTCCTGAGAAGTCTAGAAACTTGTTGAGAGATGATGGGATATGTCCTTCTGTGTATACTGTGCATATATGTTTCTATTATTGGTTGATGAATAAAGCTGTTTGGGCCAATGGACAGGCAGGATGTAGACAGGCAGGAATTATAGGCAAAACTACTAGACTAGGAGAATTCTGGAAAGAGGAACCCAGAGAGGGAGTCATGGGAGAGACACTATATAACTACTGGGAAGGTAGGACACCCAGGCATTCTCCAGTAAGACAAGACCACATGGAGACACACAGTTAATAGAAATGCATTAATGATGAAGAGAGAACTAGCCAGTAAGAAGCATGAGCCATCAGCCAAACAGCTTATCATTAATACAAGCCTCTGTGTGTTTATTTGGGACTAAATGGCTGTGGAACCAGGCAGGACAGAACTTTCATCCACAGAGAGATGCAAAACCATTCACTCAAAAGCTGACAAGATGATTTAAGATGTTCTCTTTTTGTAACCACTACTGTTAGGAGAGTGTCATGTGGTCATGGGTGTAACGTGTACTCTTCCCGCCAGCCGCCTGGGTCCTGCAGCTGTCTCAGCCCCCAAATAACACACAAAACACTATATTAATTATGAAACTGTTGGTCATTTGCTTGGTTTCTTAAGCTCTGACTTAATTATTAACCTATAACTGCTAATCTGAGTATTTCCACGTGGTCTTCTCTTACCGGAGAAAAGGTCCGGACCTCTTATTCCTCTGGTGTCCTATCTCATGACTAACTGCGCCTCTGTTTCCCAGAATCCTCCTTGACTCCTAGTCCCACCTATCTTGCTTCCCTATTGGCCAACAGTGCTTTATTTAATAAACCAATAAGACAGCATATACACAGGAGGACTTCCCCCATCACAGGGGGAACCTCCAGATTCCCACTGTGGGGGGAGCAAGATAACTCAACCATATACCAAACATTCTGCTTTACTTGGGGGGACCATATGAGGTACTCACGGGCTTTCACCCTACTGCCTCTGAGCGTCAATGGGATTTGGTTATACTGTAGCTCACTTAAGAACAAAGATACAGCTTGAGCTAAAATGTGATGTATTCCATAGATTTCAGCACAGCTCAGTGTGGAGAGTAGATGTATGTACACAGACACAGACACAGACACACACACACACACACACACACACAGGGAGAGAGAGAGAGAGAGAGAACCTCACACCCTTGTTTAGCCATGAACGAAGAAGGAAAGGAAATAGACTCTCCAGTAATTTTTTTCCTTTTTTATTAAAAATAAATGTTTTTCCATACAATCTATTTTGATCATGTTTTCCCTCCCCTCTGCTGAGAGTGTTTATCATTTATTACAGAAGTAGCAATGAATATTCTAAGTGTCAACCCGCCAGAATTAACTTCTGATGGTGAAAACTTGCCCTTGCGAAGACTGCAAGAAATACAGACTCCAGAATATCTGTACTTCTGCCTGTAATTTTAAATGTGCTGATTTCATTCCTTCCCTAGCCTGTGTGTGTGTGTATGTGTGTGTGTGGGTGTGTGTGTGTGACAAATGCATTCCCAATCTACTGTGGGAAGTCAGGAGGATGGCTGTTCATTTGGGTGTATAATCTTGATATGTAGAATATACGTTGGGTGCCTGAATTCTCCAAAAGGCCCCAGGGAAAGGAAATCCTTCTCACTTGGGGGTCAGCAGGAACAAAGCCTCCCATGGGCCCAGAGCCTGGAAATGCCAGGCGCTGGATTTCACACTACTTAGCCCCTTCCTCTAAACTGTCCCTTGTCAGATTTCCTCAGGTGCTCCGCAACCACACCCTCTCTGAGTCAGCAAGGTAACAGGCGCCTGCTTTGTCAGCCTTCTCGTCGTCCTGGCCCTGAAAACTGCGTGCCTGGGGTCCTTGCTATTGCCAGAGAACCGCTAATTGTGTCTGCGTGGTAACACTCCCTGGAAACGTTGTGGGGTGGAGGAGAACTTTTGAAAAAGAAAGGGACACGAGGAGGACACCTGCCTGAGCTGACTCCTTCACCTTAGGATGGCTTTAGCCCGTCCCGCACTTGCTGCTTAGCGTCCTGCCTGAACCCTGAGGGGAAACGGAGGCTGGCACTCGGAGGTCCCGACCCTCCCCTACCTCCCCCACCTTTCCGGTCTCATGGCTTCTCTGTCTCTCTTTGGAAAAAAAAACCCAGGCAAATAAAAAAATTTAAATGCACAAAGAACACAAACAAAAAAATAAATACACAACATTGGAAACAACAATATGTAAGTAAGATAAAAAAAATGTCCAAACAAAAGAGTATGAGACAAAAATCTACAAGCCTTGTGTTGGCTGTGTACTGCTGGGCATAGAGTCGACCCTTAAGTGTTGCTTGTGTACCCAGTAAGAGTCCCTTGGAAAAGTGGCTTCTCTTTTGCAGTTGTCGTTTGTAGACAGCTCCTTGGTTAGGGGTGGGGGCTCATGCCCAGTCGCCCTTGCCAGTGCTGGGACCCTGTTTGGCCTGACCATGTGCAGGCCGAGTGCATGTTTCCGTATGTATCTGTGAGTCCTGTTGCGTCTGGAAGACACTGCATCCTTGGCGCCATCCATCCTCTCCGCCTCGTAGAACCTTCCTGCCTCATTTTACGCGAAGCAACCTGAACTCTGAGAGGACAGTTTGATGAGACGGAGCTGTGTCTGATCCTCTTGTGGCACTCCTAACAGGGAGGCAGGGGCTGTGTCTGACTCTTTCACTGGCTTTTGGGACCCTGTTCCTCGTATTGGGCCACCTTGCCCAGGTTTAGTACATGGAGAGGCGCTTAGTTTTACTGCAACTTGATATGCCGCGTTTTGTTGATACTCATGGGACATCAGCCCTTTCCTGAACAGAAACGGAAGAGGAAATGGATTGGGGTGGAACCTAAGGGGTGGGTAGTGGAAGGGACCAGGAGGAGAGGAGAGAGGGAGGGAGAGAGAGAGAGAGAGAGACAGAGACAGAGACAGAGACAGAGACAGAGACAGAGACAGAGACAGAGACAGAGAGAGAAGGGAGGGATGGAGGGAGGGGAAGGGAGGGAAGAAGGAAGGAGAGATTATGTTTAAAAAGAAATGGAGCTATATGATTTATTTGACAACACTTCAAACTAGTTGTCACACAAGTACACGGGAGGGTTATGAGAACTATGTAGTCTACAAAGTCTACAAATTAAATGGAATTGCAACAAGGAGATCGGAAGCACCATCTAAAGCACGTTGTTTTGTTTGGTTTCCATGTTGAAACTGGGTACCAAGCCCAAGACCTTGCACTTACTATGCAAGGACTCTCCACCGACCTAACTTCTCAGCCCCTTTCCACAACGGGGGGGGGGGGGAAGAGCACTGTTGGCAGGAGTATTCATTCTACAGCCCTTATTGAGGATGATGGTCCTTCAAAGACACTCTTCCACCCTGCTCATGATCGTACGATCCGACAGTCTCAGTACTGGGTCTACATCCACAGGAAGCAGAACGAGTCTGTCAAACGGTGCCACCGTACTTAACTATAGCACTATTTTCTACACTAGCCAAGACCAGAAGTCACCTGATAGGTGAGTAACTAGCTGTGCCTGGCGCCTGCTCTTTTGCCCCAGCTCGATGGGAATTGCTGAAGAAGCACAGCCACTGGGTGTTTTCCGTAGTCAGACAACAGGAGCGAGGCCCATGTTCACAAAAACAAATCGTATGATCCTGGGCAGGCCTGTAGGCTACAGGCTGCCCGCAGCTCATGCTCCCTGTAGAGACAGATCTTCAAGCGAGTGGTAAGGGATGATCTTACAGAACATGCTTATCTTCCAAATAAAAGTTGCACCATTATTTTGAATATGGTGTTGAAAGTTTAGTTGGATTCAGAACCCACCCATATCAATGTATGACATTCTCAGTCAAAGTAAAAGCTTTAATTATTAATTCAAGTTTTAGCTCGAAACTCATTCACGCATTCTTTATGTTATCATGCTATTATAAAAATTATGATAATCTCATGTCCTTATAATACTGTGTGATTATTAAGATGGTGGAAGTCTCGTGTAGACAGACATCTCACTAAGTGTGGAATGATCGGTTAGGAAATGCTAGACGCCTCCTTCTGCTAAGTTCCAAAAGGCCCCTGACAGGTGGGCACATGTGAACTTAGCAACTGTGTCCATGCTAGAAACTCCAGAATCTCTAGTGTCAGAGTCTGTGTGGCCAGTCTCAAAGTCCAGTTACTTCGGGGTTGAGGCGGGGGCATGGGGCGGTGTATGCGTGGCAGTGGGCTCCAGGCACTATCTCCAAAGTCCTAGCTTTTTGCATCATTCCAGTCAGTGACACGCCTTTGCACTCTCTGGGATTCACAGCTGAGGGCTGGTTCTTTAACATGTAGGAGCCACCTTGGGGTTGGTCCATTAACATATCAGAGCTTGCCTTGGGCTTGGCTTATATCAGAGCTGCTTAAGGCTGGCTCCCTTACACACATTTGCAAGGGTGGCATTATTCCAACTCACACAAACAAGATGATTTTACACAAAATGGGTTCCACTGACGTTCCTAACACAACGATTATAGCGCTATCATTATTGACCCAGTATTACCAATTAGGAAACTAAAGCGTGGAGAAACAAAACAATTTGTCCAAGTTAATATAGCATGTAAGTGGGAAGGCCAACATTCCATTCCAGTTTGGCCCAGGGCCCGTGATGCAACTTTGCCTCCCGACTCTCTTTCTAAAAGCAGAAAGCAAGCCAGACATGCTGGTGCATGCCTGTAATCACAGCAACTGGGAAGCTGAGACAGGAATGTGACCAAGAATTGGACTCCAGCCTCAGCAGCATGGGGAGACCGTGCCTCACAAAGCTCAAACTGAAGCAAGTGACCCACATGAATGCCTGAGACTAACAATAAAGGTATTTCAGATCTAAAAAAGAATTTCCAAGAATTATAATGGTGGACTGGCAGAATTGACCAGTGCTTACCTACGTGTGGTATACCCTGAAGATTGGTAGTACGGTCCTTGTTACAAACCTCAGTAAAAAGGGTGTAACTGAGAAACAATATCTCACTTGCAATTTTGCTCTGCAAACGTGCTGATTCTGTTCATTTTAGTTGGCTTCGGTTTACTGGATAAGGAGTGAGTTTCGGGACAGGTTCCATGAGACAAATTGTGACAGAAGGCTACCATCTATGGTCTTCCTCCTCACCCCCTTTTCCACAGTCAGCTTCGGCATTCCCTATGAGTAAACACTGGAGAAAAAACATTGTAGGCATAAGGGGATGCCAAATAATCAATCTACCCGGGAAGTCGCTGGCACCAAAGCTCAGTCTCTATCGGTTCGGTGACAACAGTCCTCACTGGGCATTGTCCAGCATGGGAATGCATAATTGTCTCCTAGGGTGACTTCCTTGAAAATGAGTCCCGAATAGAGGATTCAGGGAAGAAACTGGCATGGATACGCGTGCACAAGTGCCTGCCTCCCTCTGTTACCCACTCCCGGTAAGAGTGACTGGCCCCTGAGTCCAGCTCTCTTCAAACCCGATGGAAACACCTCCTCCCCTTTGGATGTAGGAGAGGTCCAGGTGGACTCATCTATTTACCGCAACACTCCTCCAACCGAGAGTCTCCTTACCTGCCCGTGCTCCCTCTGACATCAGTGACGTGATCCTTGACCAGTAGGTTCCTGTCTGTGGCGGCGGTACACCTCACAGGTGCTCCTCTTCAGCTGTCCTTTACTGATTCCCATCTGCGGATAATGGAGGACTAGGAGACAGGAAATGGAATGGGTTCTAAACCTTAAAGATCCTCTGGTTTCTCTCCAGACCCTATCAATCTTTTGCCATTTATTAAGTTACAAGGGTTTTCTCAAGTCATATATAGAAACAAATTTATGCTTAAAGTTAAAACCATTTGGCAAAGTTAGTGTTATTTCTCAAGAATTTAATTTCTAAGTTATCATTCCACTCATGGTATCAATTTATTTTCAAAATTGGGTGTAATAGTCTTTCACGTTCTATCTGTCTATCATCTATCTATCTATCTATCTATTTATCTATCTATGTATCATCTATCTCTATCATTTTCTTAGTTGGAACATTTAAGGAAAGTATTAAGTCTTCGAGTTTCTTTGGCTGTTTTCCTCCCTAAGGGAGGAAAATTAGAGTGTTATGTTAACAAATATCTTTCTTTTTACTATGGTCTCATGGCTGTGACTGGATCTATTTTTTTTACCTGAAGAGAGAAGAGTTTTCTTTTTGGCAAAGGACATTGGCATAGTTGAGTAGGTTGTGGCAAGGGGCCATGTCTCCTAGCAATGAAACTTGTGTAATGCCATGAAGTGTGAAAAAGCATTTTTGATTGAAGCACAACATGGACACTCCCAAACAGCCTTAGGGCATAATTTTAATATAGTCATAGTTTTATATTGTAGCAATGTCTGCTCAAAAAATTATTTTCTCCATACTTAAATGAAAACTATAGCTTTCTACTCAAATCTTTCCTTTAACTATAGGCACATGAAAATTATGAAAACTTTCTAATGAAACCAATTGAGAAATCATCCTTCATTTTCTGGGTTATTTTTAAAATGAGTAATGACATTTTAAAATTCCCAAGTCAAAGGTCATATATTAATTATACGGAAAGGAAAGAATGAAAACAATGATATTAGGAATTTCCTCTGAGTCAGTAAACTTAAAACATTATAAACAACTAAAAGGCACAGTAAAAGAGAGTAGAGAAAATACAGCATGCTTGGGAAGTTTATTTCGATCTTAACTGAAAATAAGACTGTAACAGTACACACATGCACATATACACAGGAAATCCAAAAGCAATGTAAATTTCTTTGCACCAGAGTTAATGCAAGCAGATTGGTAAAACTGGCCCATCTCTTCTCCAAACATATGTTACACTTATTTACTAACCCTTTCAATCAACACTCTATAGCAGACACTTCAGCTCCACAGATTGCAAAGTTGGAAGCTATAACTTTTGTAATTCTCTCAGTAGGTGATACTAGATATGTAGTAAATATTTTATTACATACTAATTAATTAACCTAATCTTACATTTCACTAACAGATTCCATATCTAAAAGTGGTGAGAAAATGCACTCTCATCCTGAAGTCTCGAGGAATAAAATGATTTCTGGTCATCACTGCAGTTAACTTAGCAAGGTTAAACCAGGATTCCCCTCGCCATTCTTGTAAGTCCAGCACGTGGTTCGGTGTCTGTCTGTCACCCCAATTCCCTTAAGAAACCTTGATCACCCTAGGATACACATGACTGACGAGTCAAATATCTTCATATCTGCGTTCACGTGTTCTTGTCACCTTTATCCCATGTTGGTTCGTTATTTTGATAGCCAGGTACTAAAACCATCGAATCAGAAAAATAAATCCTCTGGCTTTCTACTGATAACATTCCAGTGCTGGCCACACATGCTCTCAGGACATCTTGTGTTTTTTTTATCCTCACTCCTCATTTCCTCATCTCCTTCTCTCTCCAATCTTGTGTTCTTGTTTGCTGTACACAAGTTTGATTCTCTTCATCCTCTGTCTACAGCGTGTTCACTTTTCCTGGCCCGTGTTTTCCTCTGTCAACTTCTCTAAAAAAAATCCAAATCTTGATCAATGTAAAGCCCCATCCAGTGTCAAAACTGCAGAATAATGGTAGCAAAAAATCAGGCAGATTTGTATTACATTACGGATTGCTAACAGTGGGAAATAACCTGGTTTTTTTTTTCTCAACTTAGATTCTGTTTGGCCAAAAATTGTCTATAAATGTTTGTTTCCTGCACTCTACAGCATCAAAGAAAGCAGTAATGTGGTGGGTTTCTATCATCCTGTCTTTGAATGGGAGGTGGCATCTTCTTACAGACGCCAGCACTGTGTGCATGCAGTGCATGGCCCAAGGTGGGGAGCCGGACCAAGCTTAAGTAGCCCTTATTTCCTAATCATTCTGAGAGAGAACAGAAATATTCCCAAAGCCAATGTAAACAGAGTCCTTCTAGAGAAACATTTTAACTGTTGACTGAGAAGACCAGTCAAGAAAGGAAGAAGAAAAAAATGAAAAGAGAAAGCAACTGCGATTGCCGCAGAGATGTGTAAACATGAGTGCCCACGCTATTCCCTGAGGCCAGAAGACACAGTTAAATGTCTCTGATGGTGACCTAGGTTCTTGACCAGTCCATGTAAATACTCACAGTTCTCCCTGCACTTCCTACACACTGGAATCCATTCATTCTGAAGATGACCCTAACCTCCACTTTAGAGAGAACCCATGAGTCATGAAAGAGGAACTCCTACAAATTCTGGACACCACACCTGAAGAGCCTCCCACACCCACATCCCTGCCTTCCTCTCCTAGGACAGAGTGAAGAGGAGCAGCCCCTCGGCGCTCTGGGTACAGCCCTCCTCAGGCATGGCCTGAGCTTCTGGTAACTTTTTCCCTACTTGCCTCAGTCTTGTTCTCAATGCTAACTCTTTCCTGTCACTACAAGATTACTCTCAAGTCTCACAAATTTCAACCAGTAAAAGACAATGAAAACGATGTTTTCCTGTGTCTTGAAGTGCTTTCCTCCACTAGATTAAGGTTTCAGATTAAACTCTTTGATTCGTTTCCGTTTTGTGCCGCATCAGATATTTGGATATGATCTCATCCTTCTATGGGTGGATATCCAGTTTTTCCAGAGTGATTTATTGAACTGACTCTTTTCCGGTGTCTGTATTTGACACCTTTGTAAAAAAAATAAAAACAAAAAAAAGAGTGGTGGCAAGATATAGGCGCAGGCAAGAACTCTCTGGAAAGAACTCAACACGGGAAATGACAACAAGAATTAACAAGTGAAATTACATTAAATATAAAACTTTCTACACAGCAAAGGGAACTATCAGTAAACGGCCTGACCTGGCTATGTCGCTCTTGAACACACACCCAAAGGGCTGGCCCTGTGTCCTACCAGATACATACTTGCACACCCACAACTGCTGTTGTCTTCTTAAACAATGCAGGGACTAGCCTAGATATCCACAAGCAGAGGAACAGATAGCAAAAAATGAAGCAAACACACACAATGGGACTGTGTTCATTGTAAAGAAAAATGAAGTCTTTCATGAAACTTGCAGGAGAGTGAGCAAGACTGGAAAGCGTTGCATGAAATCGCCCATCCTCAGAAAGACAGACATAGTGTGCTCTCTCTTTCATGCAGCCCATAGCTCACGCATGCGCGTCAGTGGCGGTAAAAGATGCAAAACAAGACCGTTATGGGGGAAGGACGCAGAAGACACGGGGGATTACATGGCGTGAAGGTGGGGAGGAGGCTCTGGGAGGAAGAACATGTACAGGAGGGAGATCTGACAGGAAGATGGAGGAGGAGACGGGGGCGGAGAATCAATAACAAAAAAATCATCTGAAGTGTCACAAAGAGACCCCAAAAAATGTGGATGCTAACTGCTGGCTTTCATTTGAAATGTGTTCCCAGTGGTTTGTCCTCCAAGTTCCAGGCCGAGCTGTCTTCTCCACATCACAGTCAAGGGTGCCTCCCTTTCTTTGAGCCGGGTGCACAAAAACATAATAATTTATGGAGCGTGATGCTGTTGGTCACCATGAAAAGCCTACTTCAATATACTCATTGGTTGATTCCTTACTTTAAATTCTGAAACGTGCCTAACTTAGATCTTCCAAGTAACCATCCTAACACTATCTCTAGCCCTTCCTGTCCAGGTGCCGTCCTCCTAGAGACCATGTCAGTAATTCAGTGTCTTTCATATGGGTGTGTTAAATATACATTAAACTAATAAATATGTACATAGTATATACTATGCATAGTATTTCCACAGAGGTTCTTGTCAGCTTACTGTGTTGCATCCCAATAAGCTCTAAGTGAGTTGAAAATGTCATGACCTGGAGGGCAAAATACGGGAAACATTTTTCAAATTAAAATAATCAATTAGCACTCACAGTATTGGGTCTCTCTGTGGCCTTTCAAATGAGGTTTTGTGACTCTGAGAAATAAAAAGCAAGTGTTGACAAGGATGTGAAGAAATCGGAGGCTTGTATCATTTAATGGAAACGCAACACCACGGTGCGTCAGCTGTGAAGTGACAAACTTGGATCCTGTGTGGGTTTGAGCTGGGTCCTCTGCACATCCCTTGTGGCTGTGTAGCGTGGCGTTCCTGTGGGACTCCTAACAGTGGGAGGGAGGCAGGGAGGAAGGCAGGGGTTCTTTGACTCTTTAGGCTGCACTTGGGGTTCCTTTCCTCCTGGTGGGGTGTGTCGTCCAGCCTTGATATAAGAGTTTGTGCCTTGTCTTATGTCATCTCGTTATGCCATGTTCCGTTGATGTCCCTTGGTGGCCTGCTCCTTTCCGAAGGGAAACGGGGGGTTGGGGGGGCTGTGGATATCGGGGAGAATCGAGGTAGAGGATCTGGGAGGAGTGGAGAAAGCAGAAACTAATGTTGGGATCTGATGTATGAAAGGAAGGAAAGAAGGAAGGAAGGAAGGAAGGAAGGAAGGAAGGAAGGAAGGAAGGAAGGAAGGAAGACCTATGCAAACTCCTCAGGAAATTAAAAAATACAGTCACCATACTATTTAATTAGCAGTTTCATTTCTGGTGTATGTTCAAAAGAACTGGATGTAGGTCCTCTAACAGGTTCATTCCGGCTTCATAGTATCATTTTCCATAACAGACAAAGGTGGAAGAAACCCAAATGCTTATTGATGGACGAATAAGTAAAGAAAACATGGTGTATCCATACAAATAGAATGCTGTTCCTCTTTCAAAGAGGAAAACTCTGGTACATGTTACTTCATTAATGGACCTTTAAAAACATTGTTCTAAGTGAAATAAAAACAATCATAAGAATACGGACACAACATGGTTCTACTTATGGAGTGCCTCACATGCTTAAATTCTGAGATTTGGAAAACATCCGAGGATTTCTAGGGACTTAGTGGGGGGTAGTTAATGGAAAGATACTGTTTAATGGACACACAGCTTCTGTTGTTCATGGAGAGTTCTAGAAATAGATAGGGGTGATGATTGCACAACAGTATGAATATGCTTAATACCAGTGACTTGTACTCTTAATGATTTACATGGAAATCGGTGATAAGTATTTTACCACAACTAAAGAAATTTTAAGTGAAGAATACCAATGCTATTCTGTGTCATTGGCAGAGCTTTCCTGTTTCACAGAGACACTTGGAATCCATTCTGTTGGTTTCCATTCTATCACCCTCAGGACTTGCTTAGCTTTCAGTGTAGAAGTATGCTACTTACACTCCCACAACAGGTTCCTGTTCTCCAGTACAATTTCTGAAAAGTATTCTGCATGAGAAACTTCTTTGCTATGCTTTGCCCAAAAACTTGTCACCAAGTATCCGCTTTCAAGTTCATATTGGTGTCTTCTGCTTTCATATCTGTCACTATGCAGTTTATTACAACACAATATAGGCCAGCGTTGTAAGCAGTGACTTCATTGCTGAAAACTTTTGGAGACAGTGGCCATGAGAGCAAGCCATGCCCTCTCTCTGAGATTGTACATTCCTTTGCTTTAGCAACAAATAAGAGCAGGTTTCACCACCCATTAATTTATACATCTCATACTATTGCAATGTTAAGCTACCTTCTTTGGTTAAATAAATAAAGGGAGGTAACCTACCTGACCAGGTGACAAAACTGGGCATTAAAAAAATCAGCATTTATTCTTTCATGTGTGTGCTCCTACACGAGCCATGCCTCCTATGTGCGTATTGGGAGACAACTTGAGGAAGTTATTTCTCTTCTTCAACCATATAGGCTCGAAGGACCAAACTTACGTCACGAGGCTTAGCAGCAATTGCCTTTCGCTCTAATTTATTTTTTATGCAACATCTAGGCATCTCTGTCACCTGAGCTTTTAGTGGGATTCAGAATTAGAAATTCGAAAGTCATTTTCCTCTCACGCATTTTCAAGGATTGCTATTCATTTCTAAACGTGTCTGCAGCAAAGGTTCAGTCACAAGTTTGGTCAGAACTCCAAGTTTTTCTAGAAAGGTTGTTATGTTTTTCTCTTGTAAATATTTGGAAGTTCTTGTCACATTAGAGACAAAAATAGCTAGGCTCAGAGGAATTTTATTATTGGATTTTCTCTAGTTCTAATAGACAACTCATTGACTTGAAACTACTTATTGATTATGTGTGCATATTTTTCTCTGCCAACTACTGTAGAGATATTTTTCTCTGCCAACTACTGTAGAGAAAATAAATAGTACACTGGCATGGATTTATTGTATGACTAGGTAGATGACCTCCATTCAAATTCAAGAATCTAATTTCTGCAATAAAAATAGCCTTCTAATCAGCTAAGGAAAAGTCAATACCAGCACTTTCATTGGATATCTTTGAACAAATAATTGGAATTTTCCAGCCTAATTTGGCTGTATAATGTATTTAGAGATTAGAAATATTCATTTTGAATCTTAATCAATTTGAAGAGGTCACAAAATATTGCAATAATTAAATAATTTGCCATGTTTTCTTCCAGTTCTGAGTCCTGTTTTGAAAATCTAACCAAAAAATGCAGAAGGTGGTGGCACATGCCTTTAATCTCAGCATTCAGGAAGCAGAGGCAGGTGGAGTTCTGAGTTTGAGGCCCGACTGGTTTACAGAGCAAGTTCCAGGACAGCCAGGGATACATAGAGAAACCCTGCCTAAAAAAAAAAGGAAGGAAAAAGGAAGGAGGAAGAAGGAAGGAAGGAGGAAGGAGGAAGGAAGAAGGAGGAAGGGAGGAAGGAGGAAGGAGGAAGGAGGAAGGAAGGAAGGAAGGAAGGAAGGAAGGAGGAAGGAGGAAGGAAGGAAAGAAAGAAGGCAGGCTATCAATAGCTACTCCTCTGTGTGCCAGGCCCAGAATCTGGGTTAAGCCTTGGGCAATCTCCATGAGATAGTAAGATAATTATCTACCCAGATATAGGTCTTCAAATCAACCAAAAGTACATCCCTGATTTTAACAAAAGCACCTCAACATTATAGTTTTTATTGACAACACAATATAGATCATGCTTAATGAGCATTGTTTATTCTCTGAAAGACAAGATTAATCCACTAATGGATACTTTGCTTGATTTGGGAACATAATTTTCTTAAGTGGTTGCCTGTAATAATGCATTTAGACACCCATATATTTATACTTTTGTCTCTCATATATATCAGAGAAATATAATTACAATATGTCACTTTGACCACACTTTCTATACAAGCTGATGCTGAAATATCTATCTTGAGAAATATTAGAGTGTTTTATTTATTCTAAACTTTGTGAATAGATTTCTCATCACCTCACTTGGCATCTTTGGGGAGAGTCCCTCAGATTTAGCCCTTTCTAAAAGTATAATTAATGATCTAATTGGCCTATTCAGTCCATGGTTTTTGTTTAATACATAAAACTGCACATTTTGCTGCTGAGCTTGTTTCTGTTTTGCTGGAGACAAACCAGAAGCTTTTTTTAAATATGTGCTTGTCAGGTGTGTGACACACTTAGTGTGAACCTTTTATGGTAACTGTACCCTTAGCTACATCTTAATCTCTTAGCTAGATCTTACTTTACTAATATTTACCTTATTCTATGTTTATGTAAAAACAATTTTTGTTCCTTCCAAGAAAATAGGTAGTCTAACATGAACAAAAACGCATTACAGAAGCAAACAACCAACACGCATCATGTGGCCCCCCCACGGTCCTAAGCTATTACGTCATGCTGTATATGTGGACGTATAAACAAATCCCAAATTCTCCAATAAAAGTTCACTCAACACATTTCTTGCCTTTGATGTGCTTTGTACTACATTCCCCATATTTTTACCTACTATTTCTATGAGGGAAGAGGCAAATTCTGCTTGTCCTGGCTTCTACTATCTAAGCAGACACTCTGGGGGGCTTGCACCTACTCCCTAGCAGTTATTAAAGGCCAATACCACCCACCCCAAACAAATTCATTGCCCCTTCCATGGGGAAGCTATGATTTGCAAATGCATTTACCTCATGTGTATCAGACTTCAGAGTCTAGCAGTCACGTTTTCATACTGGCTCACCCCAATTGGCGGTGTAAGAATACAGTAATCCAATAGATAGGGTAACCCTTTCTAAGACAGTAGTTTATCCTTTTCCTAGGCAGCCCCTGCCATTGTCCAAGGAGCTTATTAATAAAGCAACCGTGGTGACAGTAATGGAGGTCCTGCGTGCACTCAACAGCATGGACTTCCGCTGACTTTGCGATAGCTCATCCCGAGTGCCAAACTGAACATAAGCAGAGACCAGCAATAATCCTCTAGCACAGCGCCATTCTCCGGGGTGATCAGCGACCTACATTGGAGCACTTTAGTCAGGGAAAGAGCACAAATCTGGCCCTGTAGGAATAGATACAAGTTCCAGGTATGGAGTTGCTTTTCATGCACAGGATGCTTCTGGGAAAGCTACAACCCATGACTTACTGGATGCTTTATCCGCTCTTGCGGTATTCCACACAGCGTCGCTTCTGACCTGGAGACTTTCTTCACAGCCTATGAAACGTAGCTTATCGTGTTTTGTGGAACTCACTGGTCTTTCTATGTTCCCTACCATCCCGAAGCAGCTGTCCGGAGATAATAGCAGTTGGCCCTGTAAAGAAACACAGCATCAACGATATGAAAATAACCTAGATGTCTGTGGAAGAGAGTTCTCCAGAAGACTGTAACTGTTTTGAGTAAGTGACCAATACACGGCATCATTTCTCATGCAGCTAGGATTCACAGGTTCAGGAGTCAAGGCGTGGAAATGGGAATAGCACCACTCAGTCATCTCTTATTGACTCACTCCGAAAACTTTTTCTCTGACGGCCTAGAACTTTGAGTTCCAAGAGTAGACTGCTTCTGCCAGGGGACACAACGAGCATTCCACTGAACTGGAAGCTGGCTTCCCCTTTGCCCCTTTGGGCTCCTGATGCCTCTGAGTCAGCAGGGTCAAGAAAGGCTTTACAGCATTAGGATGTGTGGTTGATCCAGTCTACGGGGGTGGGGGATATTGGACGGCTTCTCCACGATAAAAGGAAAGTTAAGTGTGGAAAGTAAGGAATGTAAAGAGCAGGGGTTTCTCATGGGGTTCTCGTGTCCTGTGGTTCAGGACAAATAGGGAGCTACAACAACCCAGTCTGGGAACAACTATAAAGAAATCAGCTCCTCCAAGTAAAGAGCCGAGACTGTGGAGGTGATTGCTGGGGAGCGGGGGCTGTGGAAGGGGTAGTGGAATGGTAAGTAGCTAGACATATCAGTGAGGGCCACGTGATCAGTTACCGACCTGAGGGATGTAATTGTCATCAACTGTTCTATTCTACTGTGTTAGGAATGCATTTTTGGGGGGACAGCCAGGAGGGCTCAGCAGGTAAAGGCCCTTGCTTATAAGTCCGACAACCTGAGTTCAATCACTAGAAACTACATGATAAAAGGGGAAAACTGACTCTCGAAAGTTGTCCTCTGACCACACACACACACACACACACACACACACACACACACACACACACCACAGGCACTGTAGTGTGTATCCCCCCACCACATAGACAGATACCCCTAAATAAATATAAAACAAACTTAAAGAATGTTTTTATATGTATACATATACTAAATAGTGGTTTGTGCTTTCTTTCCTCTATCTTTTGACCATGTAATACAATACAATAGTAGTTAAGTGTCATAAATCTGTATTATTTATTGAAGTCATGGGATACTAAAGACATGAGAATTCCTCAAGCGGCTTTGCCATCTGTTCCTGGGGAAAGAGCAGTGCATTTACAGTTGTATACAGGATAGTTATATCAGAATTAGGGTTCTTCTTGTCTTCATTTGAACACTAAACGTGGCATAAGTTCTGTGACTGGTTACCAAGATGACACGTGGTGAAATTGTAATGGTTAAAAAATTGGTTGAACTCAGCATCCACTGTGGCATGGCTCTGTGAGTCTGTGATGGTATTTTCTGGAAGGATTAATTAAGTAGGAAAGACCCTTTCCCAGAGCGGACAGTGCGGCTGCCAGCCCAGACGCAAAGATGTCCAAGGAACTGCTTTTGCCTACTGGCCTTGGCTCCTTGTCGGTAAGTCCATCTCCCCCGGCTCCTTGTCGGTAAGTCCATCTCCCCCCCCCCCCACCGTTGACAGTGTCGCTACCATCCCTTACTAATGTCTAAGCCCACCTTCTTTGGTCTTTTAGCATGAGCAGCGGACCAGCGGTTCTCCAAAACTTAATATTTTATATATAAAGCAAAAGGAACCCTTTATACAGGATTTGTGAGCAATTAAGACCTTTAGTTCCAAGTTCCAAGGACAGTGTGATGTCCAGCACGCTAGCCTCCAAGAAGTTCTATCTGAGAAAAGTTCCTGAATTTACTTGCTAATTCGTTTTTGACTATCGATAAAGCAACTTGAGACAAAAAAAAATGTGGCTATAAAGGCTTAAAGAGAGTGGATAGGAGAAAGCATGAAGGCCAGGGCTTCTATTCAAAAGTCTGGCGAATGAAAAGTAACAGAAAATGCCTCGTGAAGAGCAAGCAGGTGCCACAGTGTCTTAGAGGAACGAGAAAAGGACCGGTAAGAGAGGAAGAAGAAGTAGGGGTAAAAATAAGATGAGTGTCAGCCTAAGATTTCCACGGCAGAAGACGGCAGATCCAAGACTCGGCACATGCTAGCGTGGAAAGGGGTAGGGTAGGGTTGAGCGCGGCACTTGCAGTGAAAGCTGCACCTATGGGCGTGACCTCATCAGCAGAGAAGGAAGACCACATAGCGGGAAGATGATGAGTCCACGGAAAGACATAAACGGGCGGTGGAAACTACAGGTCTTCTACAACATAGGATCTCTACCACCTCAAGAAATTCAGTAAGAGTTACTAGGGAATAAGTTCTGCAAGTTGAAAGAGTAAAGCGAGGAAACGTGTCTAAATGACTGTGAAGCCGAGGTCTTCAAACAAGAACACTCTCCTATGAAGAAATATGAGCGCAAGGAAAGCGCTGTCCACGGGGTTCTCTCAGGAGATCCCAGAGCGCATCTTGGGAGCACATAGTCCTCGTTTTTAAGTCACATTCTGGCTCGCAACACACTGCTCTTCAGTTCCAACAAAGCTGCTTCATCTGGTGCTTACCTAGGGGGGAAAACAGATTTATCTTTGTCCTTTAAACTGACAATATTCATTTTTTGTTTTTTGTTTTTGTTTTTTGGCTTCTGGTACCCAACTCCCTTTTTACTTCTTGTTGGTGTCCTGAGCCCATTTGCTGGAATTTCCCATAAGTAAGTTTTCCTGGGAAAAGAATTCCTAGCTCTTCCCTTGTATGCGGCGTCATAGCAAATGAACTAGAAAACTGGTTACTTTCCGTTTCTGCCTCCTAGCACAACTAACCAAAAGAATAATTCCTCAATGTCCCTGGTGAAAAACACCGGCCGTGCTGGGCCTACCAAGAGGTAGCACATCAGTACCATAGGTGACAATCCCTGCAGAGGGTTTCATGTGAAGCATCTGCTGCAACGCTCGCCGTGACCTTTCCACCTGACACACCGACTCAGAGAGCCATCTCCACGCACAGAGCGGGTCTGGCACGGCACCGCACGTCTTCACCAGATACTGGGAGCAGCTTAACTGCTCTGAAAAATCGCGATACCTGCAAGCCGCATGTGGACTGCTACAGAACCACTAAAGCTATCTCACAAGAAAATATAAAATAGCATTTGAAATATTCACTGGTGCATTGCTAGTCTCGAATAGTTTCGTTAATATGTGACCCCAAGATATCTACTCATTTTTTTATCCTTGAAGAAAAAAAATGGGTAAAAGTATCATGAGCTGTGTAGATTAAGTGGTTTATTTGTGTTTTTTATTTATTTTTAAAATTTTCAGAATTAATATATATGTAGTCTTTTTAATTAATTTTAACACCCTAGTAATATTGTTATGAATACAGAAATATGACATCCCAGGGTCTATTATCTTTCATGTTTTCTTGACAAGTTGTGTTTCTAGACCATTCTGAAAGAATAAACTCACGACTCAAACAAATGGAAAGTTAAATTAGTCAAATATCTCTAGCAGTTTATTTGATTAGTTGGTATAAACATTTCACAACAAACTATTGATTAAAATGAGCTTTATTCTCGCTTCTGGTTTTGTGGTTCAGAAGCTCAGACGTGAATAGGAATTCTCCTATTTGATCACTCCTTGATTGCACAGCAACACAAATGACCTATGCCTTAGTAATCGTGTGGCTATGGGTAGGAGGCAGACACAGAAATCAATGTAATATAAAATGACATCTATCTTTGACTGGAAACAATGTTCAGTGAGTTGTATTTTCTGTAGATCTCTGAGAATCTAATTGATTAGTTTTCCTTATTATAGATCATATATCTGGTGTAGGCATGCAATCAAGAGTGCTCACATGAGATTATTGTACATTAAAATCTGTTGCAATAACTGACATTGGAGAATTAAATAACATATAATATAAATGGTCATCTAGTGTGAATCAGAATATATTACCAAATATTTTAAGTCAATAAGAACATTATGTGTTGCTCAATATATGTATATAATGCATATCCATATGCATTCATTTTTTATAAAAATAATAGTTATTTGAGATAGGAAAATACATTTCAGAAAAGCTCAAGCATATTTCTAAATGCTTGGGAGCTACAAAATCATTATGAAAATATAGACCAATATATGTATTTCCCAAGTACAATGCTAAAGAAAACAGTCACAGGCTGGAGAGATTTTTCAGTGGTGAAAGGCTGACCTAGCATTTGTGAGGCCCTTCTTTCAATCCCCAGCACCTAAGAAAATGTCATGCATTTAGGATATCCATGGTAAAAATGAAGTGTACAATGACTTTCATAGAAGAAAAGAAAACATTCGTACCAGACTGAGAATAAAAGAATAACTTTGTAAAAAGTTATGCTGTTGTATTTTGTAAGCCATGCTATTAAATTATTAAGAATCAGCTCCCTAGTAAGGGCAAGGAGCAGAACACCACTCTCTCAATCTCTCTCTCTCTCTCTCTCTCTCTCTCTCTCTCTCTCTCTCTCTCTCTCTCTCTGTCTCTCTCTCTCACACACACACACACACACACACTCACGCTCAAATTCACACATGCACACCTCTTACACTCACGTCTTTTTCTCTTTTTTTTTCTTTTTTTTAAATTTCGTCTTCTCTCGTACATCCTGGCTGCATTTTCCCCTCCCTCCTCTCCTCCCAGCGCCTCCCCCCCCCCACCTCTTGTCCTCTCCCCCAAATCTACTCCTCCTCCATTTCCCTTCAGAAAAGAGCAGGCCTCCCAGAGACAGCAACCAAACACGGCACATCATGTTGCAATAACACTAGGTGTGTCCCCTCATATGAAGGCTGGATTAGGTGGCCCGCTAGGAGGTAAAGGGTCCCCAAAGCAGGCAAAAGAGGCAGAGAGAGCCCTGACTCCCACGGTTAATAGTCCCATAGGAACACCAAGCCACGAAACCGTGACACTGGCAGAGGACCTAGGTCGGACCTACACAGGGTCCCTGATCGTCAGTTCTGGCTCCATGAGCTCCTATGAGCCCTGGCTTGTTGATTCCGTGGACCATTTTCTTGTGGTGACCCTTGACCCCTCTGTTTTCCACAGTCCTCTTCCACCAAATTCCCCGAGCTCTGCCCAATGTTTGACTGTGGGTCTCTGTGTCTGCTCCCATCAGTTACTGAATAAAGCCCCCTCTGGTAAAGATTGTGCTAAGCTCTGGTCTGCAAGAATAGCAGAGTGTCATAAATCATTTCATTGGCATTTTTGTCAGTCATGTTTGATTCTCTCCTGGGTCTCTGGGATACCCAGGTTCCTGGCCCTCCTCCTTGTGGCATGGTCTCAAGTTGGATCAGTCATTGGTTTGTCACTCCCACACCCCAGCATGTCTTGCAGGCAGGGCGAATTGTAAGTCGAAGGTTTATGGCTGGGTTGGTGTCCTGTCGTAGCCATCTGTAGTAGCCCCACGTTACAGGGTCAATCCTGTCTTTGTGAAGCTTCAGCTGGATCCAGCCGACTTGCCCCGGTTCGCACCTGAGAGGGGGGTTGTGGATTGAGAAAGGGCAGATAAAGATGCTAAGAAAAAGACAGAGAGACACATGATAGACTCAGGAGGGCAATTCGGTGAATACTGAATGCCCCAAGTTTATTCTGCAACATTTTAAGGGGAACATGGCAAAAGACTTCTTTATGATTTATAAGGAACAAACAGACTTTCTTTCCTTAATCCTCCATACATTTGGTAACCACCTTTAGACTCAATTTCCCAGTTTCTGGGCCTTGAGGGTCAAGAGTAAACACACCTCAGCCCAAGTCTGTTGTTATTTAGATAAAACATCTGCTACAGGATCAAAACATCCTGCAGTAGCCGAGTCTTAGACTTCTAGATTTTTTGACTTACTAAGACAGTTTTGAACTCTCTAACCTTGAGCCTCTGCTTACTCAGCTGTTAAAAAAGTAACATCATGAAACTTGCAAGCTAATGGATGGAACTAGAAAAAAAAATAATCCTGAGTAAGGTAACCCAGACCCAGAAAGACAAACACAACATGTACTCACTAATAAGTGGATATTAGTTGTTAAGTAAAAAAATATTCACGATATAATCCTCAAACTCAGAGAGGCTAAGCAACGAGGAGGGCTTCAGGGGGAACTCATGTATCTCCCTGCAAAGAATAGATTTTTTTTATGATTGGACTAGGGGTGGGTGGGGATGGGAACAGGTGAGGGGATGGAGGGAGAGAGTACTGGGAGACATAACTGGAATGGGGGGGGCATTTCAGGGGCAAGGCAGAAACAAAGTGCAATAGAAACGCCATTCAGCAACAGAAAAACTGATATGACACCACCAGAGTCTAGAGACTCTACACCTGCAAGACCTGAACACCCCAATGCAGATGAAGCAGAAGAGAATGACCTTAAAAACAACTTCATGAAAATGATAGAGGCCCTAAAAGAAGATATGAGAAAATCCCTTAAAGAAATGGAAGAAAAAACAAACCAAAAAATGCAAGAAATGAAAGAAAAACAAACAAAATGCAAAAGAAAAGCAAGAAAGAGAGGAAAAGACAAAGGAAAAATTGCAAGAAACAATTCAATCACTGCAAAGGTTAAAAGCTGAAATACAGACAATAAAAAAACCCAGTCTGAAGGAATGCTTTAAATAGAAAAGCTGGGCAAATGGTCAGGTACTACAGATGCAAGCATAACCAATAGAATACAAAAGATGGAAGAGAGAAGCTCAGGTGTTGAAGATACATTAGGAGAAATAGATTCATTGACCAAAGAAAGTCTTAAGTCCAACAAATCCCTAGCACAAAATATCCAGGAAATATGAGACACCATGAAAAGACCAAACCTAAGAATAATAGGTATAGAAGAAAGTGAAGAAAACCACTTCAAAAGGGCAGAAAACATATTCAACAACATCATATAAGAAAACTTTCCCAAACTAAAGAAAGACATGCTAATGAAGGTATAAGAAGCTTACAGGCCGGGCGTTGGTGGCTCATACCTTTAATCCCAGCACTCGGGAGGCAGAGGCAGGTGGATCTCTGTGAGTTCGAGGCCAGCCTGGTCTACAGAGCGAGTTCCAGGACAGCCTCCAAAGCCACAGAGAAACCCTGTCTCGAAAAAACAAAACAAAAAACAAAAAAAAAGAAGCTTACAGAACACCAAATAGAGTGGACCACAAAAAAAAAATCCCCTTGCCAAATAATACTCAAGACCCCAAATATACAGAAGGAAGAAAGAATATTAAGAGCAGCTAACGAAAAAGGTCAAGTAACATACAAAGGCAAACCTATCAGAATTACACCTGAATTCTTCATAAAAACTCTGAAAGTCAGAAGGCCCTGGATGGATAGATATTTTACCAACACTAAGAGACCATGGATGCCAGCCCAGACTACAGTACCCAACAAAGCTTTCAATCACTATAGATGGAGAAAAACAGGATATTCCATGACAAAATCAGATTTAAACAATACAGATCTACTAATCCAGCCCTATAGAAAGTTCTGGAAGGAAAATTCAATCCCAAGGAAGTTAACTACAACCAGAAAAACATAGGCAATAGATAATCCTACTTTACAAACAGTTGAAAGAAAAAAGGGGTGAAAATCCACACACAATTCCAACAACAACAACTCCAAAACAAACAAAAATGAGCAATCAATGGTCATTAATATCGCTCAATATTGATGGTCTTAATTCGACCATAAAAAGACACAGGCTAACAGAATGGATTTGAAGACAGAATCCATCCTTCTGATGCATACAAGAAACACTCCTCAGCTTCAAAGACAGACATTACCACAGAGTTAAAAGTTGGGGAAAGATTTTCCAAACAAATGGACACAAGAAACAAGAGGGGGTAGCAATCCTAATCTCTAGAAAATTAGACTTTAAGCTAAAATCAATCAAAAGAGATGAAGCAGGTCATTTCATACTCATAACAGGAGAAATCCACCAAGATGAAGTCTCAATTCTGAACATCTATGCCCCAGATACAAAGGCATCCATGTTTGTAAAAGAAACATTACTACATCTCAAATCACATATAAAGCCCCACACACTAATAGTGGGAGACTTTAATACCCCACTCTCACCTCTAGACAGGACCACCAGAAAGAACTTAACAAAGAAACAAAGGAACTAACAGAAGTTATGACCCATTTTGGTTTAACAGACATCTATAGAAAATTCCATCCAAACACAAAAGAAGATACCTTCTTCTCAGCAACACATGGAAACTTCTCAAAAATCAACCACATACTCAGCAACATATCAAACCTCAGCAGGTACAAAAAAATTGGAATAACTCCATGTATCTTATCAGATCACTATGAGTTAAAGTTAGAATTTAACAACACAAATTACAGAAATCCTATAAACTCATGGAAATTGAATAATGCACAATTGCACCATTCCTAGGTCAAAGAAGAAATAAAAAAAAGAAATTAGAGACTTCCTAGAATGCAATGAGAGTGAAGACACAACATACCAAACTTATGGGACACTTTGAAAGCAGTGAGTGTTAAAGAGAATAGTTCATTGCACTAAGTGTCCACATGAAGAAACTGGAGTATAGTTACACTAGAGAATTAACAGTACAACTGAAAACCTTAGAACACAAAGAAGCAAACTTACCCCAGAGAAGTATATGCCAGGAAATAATCAAATTGAGGGCTGAAATCAATAAAGTAGAAAATAGGGAAACAGTATAAAGAATCAATGTAACAAAGAGTTGGTTCTTTGAGAAAATCAACAAGATAGATAAACCTTTATCCAAACTTACCAAATGACAGAGTTTGAACATGCAAATTAACAAAATCATAAATGAAAAGGAGGACATAACAATGAACAGGTAAGCAATTTAAATAGACCTATAACCCCTAAGGAAATAGAAGCAGTCATCAAAAGTCTCCCAACCAAAAAAAGCCCAAGACCAGATGGCCTCATTGAAGAATTCTACCAGAAATTTAAAGAACAGTTTATACCAATTTTCCTCAAAGTTTTCCACACAAATAGAAAAAGAAGGGTCTTTGCCAAACTTTTTTTTTACAAGGCATCAATAACCTTGATACCCAAGCCACACAAAGACACAACTAAGAAAGAGAATTTCAGACCAATATTCCTCATGAACTTTGATGCGAAAATGCTGGCAAATCAGATCCAAGAACACATCAGAAAAATCATCTACCATGATCAAGTAGGCTTCATCCCAGGCATGCAGGGATGGTTCAACATACGGAAATTCATCAATGTAACCCACCATATAAACAAACCGAGAAACAAAAATCACATGATCATCTCACTAAATGCTGAAAAAGCCTTTGACAGAAATCCAACTCCCCTTCATAATAAAGGTCTTGGAGAGATCTGGAATAACAGGAACATGCCTAAACACAATAAAATCTATATACAGCAAACCAACAGCCAACATCAAATTAAATGGACAGAAACTCAATGAGATTCCTCTAAAATCAGGAAAAAGACAAGGCTGTCCACTCTCTCCATACCTCTTCAGTATTGTACTTGAAGTTCTAGCTAAAGCAATAGGACAACAAAAGGAGATCAAAGGGATACAAATGGAAAGGAAGAAGTCAAACTTTCACTATTTGCAGATGATATGATAGTTTACACAAGTGACCCAAAAAACTCTATCAGGGAACTCCTACAGCTGATAAATACCTTCAGCAAAGTGGCAGGATACAAGAACAACTAAAAAAAAAGTAGCCTTAATATATACAGAGGACAAAAGGGCTGATAAATCAGAGAAACATCACCCTTTACAATTATCACAAACAACATAAAATACCTTGGGGTAATGCTAACCAAACAAGTGAAAGATCTGTATTACAAGAACTTTGAGTCTTTAAAGAAAGAAATTAAAGAAGACACCAGAAAAAGTACAGATTTCCCATGCTCTTGGATAGGTGGGATCAACGTAGTAAAAATGGCAATCCTGCCAAAAGCAATGTACAGATTCAATGCGATCCTCATTAAAATCCCAGCACAATTCTTCACAGACCTTGAAAAGGACAATTCACAACTTTGTATGGAAAAACAAAAGACCCAGGGTATCCAAAAAACAAAAACCCTGTTCAACAAAGCAACATCCGGAGGCATCACCATCCCTGACTTCAACCTCTATTACAGAGCTACAGTCCTGAAAACAGCTTGGTAATGGCACAAAAATAGACAGGTAGACCAATGGAATCGAATTGAAAACCCATACACGTTTGAACACCTGATCTTTGACAAAGAAGCTAAAATTATACAATGAAGAAAAGAAAGCATCTTCGACAAATGGTGCTGGTATAACTGGATGCTGGCATGTAGACATCTGCAAATAGATCCATGTCTATAGCCATGCACAAACTTAAGTCCAAATGGATCAAAGACCTCAACGTAAATCCAGCCACACTGAACCTCTTAGAAGAGAAAGTGGGTGGTATTCTTGAATGAATTGGTACAGGAAACCACTTCCTGAACATAACTCCAGTAGCACAGACACTGAGATCGACAATTAACAAATGGGACCTCCTGAAACTGAGAAGCTTCTATAAGGCAAAGGACACAGTCAGCAAGACAAAAAGGCAGCCCACAGAATGGAAAAAAAAATATTTACTAAAACCACAGTGGGCTGGTCTCTAAAATTTATAAAGAACTCAAGAAGCAAATCTCCAAAACACCAAAGGATCCAATTAAAAAGTGGTGTACAGAACTAAATAGAGAATTTTCAATAGAAGAATCCAAAATGGCTGAGAGACACTTAAAGTCATCCCTAGTCATCAGAGAAATGCAAATCAAAACAACTCTGAGATACCATCTTGCTCCTGTCAGAATGACTAAAATCAAAAACATCAATGACAGTTATTGCTGGAGATGATGCAGAGAAAGGGGGGAACACTCCTCCACTGCTGATGGGAGTGACAACTCGTACAGTCAGTTTGGAAATCAGTATGGAGATTTCTCAGGAAAATGGGAATCAGACTACCACAAGATCCAGCAATTCCATTCTTGGGCATATATCAAAAAGATGAACACTCATACAAGGACATCTGCTCCACTATGTTCATAGCAGCATTATTTGTAATAGCCAGAACCTGGAAGCAACCTAGATGCCCCTCAACTGAAGAGTGGATAGAGAAAATGTGGTATATATACACAATGGAGTACTATTCAGAAGAAAAAAAAAACAATGGAATCTTGAAATTTGCAGGCAAATGGATGGCACTAGAAGAAACCATCCTGAGTGAGGTAACCCAGTCACAAAAAGACAAACATGGTATGTACTCACTCATATATGGATTTTAGATGTGAATCAGGGGATTGCCAGCCTACAGTTCTACTGCCAGAGAATCTGGGAAACAGAACTTTCATTCAGTGGCTGATGGAAGCAGAGGCAGACACCCACAGCTAAACACTGAACTAAACTTCTGGAAACCAGTTGCAGAGAGGAAGGACTGATAAGCAAAGGGGTCAAGACTGGACTTGTTTAATGCACAGAAACAGCTGACCTGAACAAGGGGGGGAGCTCATGGACCCCAGACTCATGTCTGAGAGGCCAGCATAGGACTGATCCAGACCCCCTGAATATGGTGTCAGTGAGGAGGCCTCGGCAATCTATGGGGTCTTGGGTAGTAGATCAGTACTTACCCCTGGCATACAAATGGGCTTTGGGTGCCCATGCCACAATGAGGGATGCTATCTCAGCCTGGGCTCTTGGGGGGTGGGCCTAGGCCCTGCCCTGAAGGAAATGACAGACTCTGGAGATCCCCTATGGAGGGCCTCACCCTCCCTGGGGAAGGGAGTAGAGATTGAGTGGGGGGGGGCTGGGGAGGCCTGGTGGGGGGTGGGGGAGGAGGAGAGGGTTAGGGAACTGGGATTGACAGGTGAAGCAACCTTGTTTCTAATTTAAATAAAAGAAAGTGAGAGAGAAAGAAAGGAAGAGAAGAGAGAAGAGAAGAGGAGAAGAGAAGAGAAGAGAAGAGAAGAGAAGAGGAGAGGAGAGGAGAAAGAGAGAGAGACAGAGACAGAGAGAGAGGAGAGAAGAGAAGAGAGGAGACAGAGACAGAGACAGAGACAGGGAGACAGAGGAGAAAGAGAGAGAAGAGAACCCCACAGAACTCCTGGGCACAGGGTGGGTGTTTGCTTAGCTGTGATCGTTGCTCTATGCTCACGACTCCCATAGCAACAATTATCTTCTAGTTTTCAATTCAAAACGGGACAGTGTCTGTGACTCACTTCTAAAGGGATGTTTCTAACATCAGAGGAACTCTCAAGAGGTCGCACCACCTAGGATTCAGGAAACGCCGGAGCCGTTTTCCCTCTGCCCAGGCTCCCTTCTTCCCTTCTGCCCAGCTCTGCACTGCTAGCACACAAGGGTGCTTCTGTGAGACCTCCACAAAACCTGGTCTCTGGGAACAAATGCCACTTCACTGCCTCTCTTGTCCCTACGCACTTTTGGTGTGAGCTCGGAATATCCATTCATCCAAAAAATAAAGGTTTTATTTTTTACGTCAATTAAAACTTAAGAAAAGTCAACAAAACATCTTCCACTCCAGCATGACTCCCTAAACTGAGCTCTATCCATCACAAAAATAAGGGAAATTTTTGTCTTATATATTAGTTATAATTGTACTGTTGTTGTGTCCCCCATTACCCCAAAGCCAGGCTGGCCTGGAACTCAAAGATCCTCCTACCTCTGCCTCCTGAGTGCTGCTGGCACTAAAGGTGTGCGCCACCTCACCTGGCTTGAGTTTTATTAACATTTATCGTGAAGGAAGAGAAAGGGAGGTGAGCCACAGGGTGTATTCAGAGGTCAGAGTATAACTCGAGATAGTTTGTTCTCTCCTTCTGTCATGTGAATTTCAGTAAATAAAATCTGGTAATCAACAGCTTTACCATTACCCACTGAGCCATCTTGCCACCCCACAAGAATTTTAAGGTCAGGCGTTGGTGGCACACGCCTTTAATCCCAGCACTCGGGAGGCAGAGGCAGGCGAATCTTTGCAAGTTCAAAGCTAGCCTGGTCTACAGAGCTACACAGAGAAACCCTGCCTCGAAAAAACAAACAATAACAAAAAAAAAGAATTTTAAATATTGAATTCTAGAGCAAATGGTTCATATTGTTGTTTGCTACAGCTATATGGAGTAAGCATTCCTACAGAAGTTAAAATACTTCAATAAGCCAGGTTTTCCAGCTGCCATATAAGAGATGTTAGCTGCCATGTAACAGCCAGAGAGCTACAATTAGTAACAATGAATACAACCCTTATGGGAGCTTATCATTTTCTCATTTATCTCTCACAGCACCATATGATGCCAACATTGCCATTCACAAGGAAGTAAGATTGCAGAGCTAAAACGAAATTCCCAACTTTACACAACAAGCAGTAGGGTCAGAACTCAAATATATGAGTCTGTCCTTACCTCAGGGTGATGGCCCTGTTATTCATGCTGCAACCTCTAACTCGTGAATCTCAGAGCTCTTACAGAAGCCAAGATGTCATCACACAACACCCAGGGTACCATTAAAGTGTCTCCAATCTGCCTGTGTCCTTTGCACCTTTGGTGACAAGCTGGTGAGTTCTCAGTGGACATCATTTGCACCTTTGCAGCTGTGACTCAGCCTTCCCAGTATGCTAAAGGTACCAAGGGTTCTCTGGAGAAGTATTTGTTTCTAGAGCTGGCGTCAGAGAACCCAGTTTAATTGGTCTAGATATGTTATTTTTTTTTCAAATAATTTCATAAGTCAGCACAGAGCAGTGAGAAGTATATCTCCTCTTTTTCTTTCCTTCTTGTTGTAATTTAATGATAATACAACCACATCATTTCCCCTTGCCTTCCCTTTCTCTAACCCTCCCCGCCAACCCTCCTGTTTTCTCTCAAACTCGTGATCTCTTTTTCTTTCATTTTTCTTGCATATATATTCCTAACTATACAAATACAACCTCTCAGCCCATACAATGTTACCTTATGTATATGATCTTAGGGTTCACCACTTGTTATGGGATAACCAGTTGGGGGACACTTCCCTGGAGAAGACCATTTCTCTAACAACATTTTCTAGTTTCCCATAGTTCTTTGTGTAGGGTTGAGTCCCATGAGCTTTTCTTCCTTTGATGTCAGTGTGTCCGTTGGTGGTGGTGGTGGTGGTGTGTTTCAGGTCATGTTTTAGGCAGCCGTGTTGAGATTTTATGAGTATAGCTCCTTTGACACGAGAATAGCAATCTTAGAGCAAACTTCCTGTTCAACTGGTTCTTCCAATCTCTCCACCCCTATTCTGTAATAATCCATGAGTGTTAGGTGCAGGAATTTGATTGTAGATGTGTCAGTTGGGGCTGAAGTATCACATGATCTCTTATGTATGGGAGATAAGAGTTCTCCGCATTTTGATCAACTGTGGTTTTCCATAATGATTTCCGTCTTTTGCAAAAAGAAGTTTCTTTGATGAGGGATTAAAAAACGACACTCACCCATGAGTAAAAGGATAAATATTTAGAGTGTAGATAGGCATTATGTTGGTTTAATAAAGTGGTCACAGTATGTTCTCCTCCAAGATTCATGACTTCGCTGGTCTGGGGAATCTGACTAAGTTTCCAGCACCAGGCACGTTTCCGTACTGTTAAGAGGGCTTTAAGTTCAGTTAGAGAACTCCTGGCTGCTGCCAAGGTCGGCACGCTGCTGTTACACCCGTGGGCTTGTGTTCCCATGCTAGTTGTTGTGGTTCATGGGCATCATAGGTAGGTATACGTATCAGTTAATTTCTGTTGATGGAACACCATGGCCAAGGCAACTTATAAAAGACAGAGTTTAATCGGGCTTACAGTTCTAGAGAGTTAGAGTCTATGATTGTGGAGTGAAGGCACGGCAGCAGGAGCAACAGGTGAGAGCTCACATCTTGACCCCAAAGCAGGACACAAAGAGCACTACAGTTATGGTACATTGCTTTTGAGACCTTAAAATCCATCTCCAATGACCCATCTCCTCCAACAATGCCATACCTCCTAATCCTTTACAAACAATTCCACCAACTGAGGACCAAATCTTCAGACATATGAACTTTGGGCGTCAGTCTCATTCAACTCACAACAGTAGGGCTATTATTTGCTTCCCTCCTTTGGAAGCCTGCATGGTGCCTTCTGGTACCATGAAAGCGAGGTGTCAAGGAGAAAGCTTTCAGGTCAGATCCATAGAGCTCACATCTTGAACTAAAGTGTGAAGTAGAGAAGGAGAAAGCCTTCCCCCAGTGACACACTTCATCTATCCTAAACCTCCCTAAACAATGCCACCAACTGGAAACCAGGTTTTCAAATATGACACTGATGGGGGTATTCTTATTCAAGCCACTACTCAAACAAACAGATAAAGAAAGAAATAAACAGAACCTGTGATAATATCTATAAAGTATTCTTGTGTAGTACTGCTTATAGTTTTATCACTGGTAGTGAATTGCTTTAGCCCAGGAAACATGTAAAAATTGTAATTCATGGCTCTCAATGCCCCTACACTGTCTGTAGCTACATTTTTCTCCTCAAAGTACATGTTTTCCTAATATCAGGAATTGGGGAGATAAAGAGCCTTCAAGTCATCCTACAATTGCCACCATATAGAAATGGAAATGAGTATTAAATTGGGTATCACAAATAAGGAGAGGCTGTGGATCCTAGATAATGATTGGAATTATACAGTAAGAAGGACACTAGTAAGGAAAAGGGGTTTAAGGGAGAGGGATTATGTTTGTTTGGGTAGGACTTACACATATTTATTTATTTATGAATAGGTTTATACTTGAAACCAGAAGTTTCAAAATACACACATGAGCATATTGTAAAAAGTAAATCTCAGGGGCTGGAAAGATGGCTCAGAGGTTAGGAGCACTGGTTGTTCTTCTAGAGGGCTTGAGTTCAATTCCCAGCAACCACATAGTGACTCACAACCATCTATAATAATATCTGGTGCCCTCTTCTGGTGTGTAGACATGCATGCAGGCAAAACACTATACATAATAAATAAATCTTTAAAAATAAACAAAAAAGTAAATCTCTTCTACTTTTTCCTCTTTCCCTGTTTCTTACTCCTCCTTCAAGAGTTTCCTATTGTTGATTTGCTACATATCACTCTATATGAATATGAGATTAGATACATAGATAGGCAACAAACAGATTGGTAAAGACCCTCTTTGTTAATTCGGGTGAGTTCCAAGGACTGCCTAATGAGTATTAGTAGATTAATTATTAGAATGTATTTATTCTGAAAAATGGCCTATTTGGGCATAAATACTAATGAATAGTCCAATAATGTATTCACATTAACACTGCATGAACTCATATAACTATCTGAAATGTTCAAACTCATAGAAACAGAGATAAAAGAGTAGTTGTCAAGGGTTTGTGGAAATGAATATTGCCAACAATCGTAAATTTTCAATTTATAGATGAACTAGTTCTAGAAATCTGCACAACATAGCCTGTTGATTAAAAATAAGGTATTGTGCACTTCAAAACTTATTAAGCAATTACATGTATCACTAAATATTTTTTGCAGCAAATAGAAGAGAGATACAAGAAAACATCAGAACATGCTGGGTAATCCTAATTATTCTGTGAAATTTTTATTTGCATATATCAAATACATTACTTTATATCTGTTGGGGTAACATCAAAAATGTATCAAAATTTTTGAAAAATCAGCAACAATAGCGCACTAAGATTTTTGAGTTCTCTGTTGTGGTGGTTTGAATCAGAGAGTCCTCTCAAAGGCTCAGATGTTTGAATGTGTGGCCCACAATTGGTGGAACTGTTTTGGAAGGATGAAGAGGTGCAGCCATCCTGGAGGAAGTGTGTCACCTGGGGAAAGTTTGGAGTTTCAAAAGCTCAACCGTTCTAGTTAGCTCTCCCTCTGCCTCCTACTGCAGATCAGGATTTAAGGTCTTAGCTACCATGCCTGCTTGCCTGCCTGCCTGCCTGCCTGCCTGTCTGCCTGCTGCCATGTTCCCTGCTGTGATGGTCTTGGACTTGCCCTCTGAAACTGCAATGGCCCCCAATAAATTCTCTGGTCTATAAGTTCCCTTGGTCATGGTATCTTAGCATGTTGTAACACGTTGGTATAGCAGTTACATCTCATTAAGACTGTTTTAGGGCTGTTGAAATGCTCAGCAGGTAAAGAAGCTCACTGCCAAGCCTGGCGACCTGAGATTAATTTCCTGGTGGAAGTTCTCCCTGAACCTCCACTTACACACTGTGAGACACACACACACACACACACACACAGAGAGAGAGAGAGAGAGAGAGAGAGAGAGAGAGAGAGAGAGAGAGAGAGAGAGAGAGAGCACAAACATTAAGTAAGTAAGTGCAGTTTTACAGTATTTTCACAGAATACATTTCGGTCATATTATTTCTCCTCCCTCAAATCCTCTCAGATCTTCCCTACTTCCCTGCACATCCTTTACGTTCTTTCTCTTTCTCAAAGAAGACTCCCCCAAAAAGGCAAGAATACAAACAAACAAAATACCCAATAAGTCAAAAATATCAAAACACAGCAGACAATCTGCATTCGCGCGCACGCGCGCACACGCGCGCGCACACACACACACACGCACGCACGCACAACGGAGTCTGTTCTGTGTTGCTCAATTACTCCTGGCCGTGGGGCCAGCCCTAGGACGCGGCTGATGCCTTTGCTCAGCAGCACTCCACTGGAGAAAACTCCTTTCCTTTCCCTAGCTTGTCCACTAGGGGTGGGACTTTGTGTCCATTTCCCCCTCCTCAGTGCTAGGATTCTGTGCGGTTTGAACCTGTGCGGGTCTCATGGGCGCTGCCGCGATATCTATGTGAGTTCACATGTGCATCAGTCTTGTTGTGTCCAGAAGAAGTTGTTTCCTTGAAGTCATCCCTTATAGCTTCCTTTACCCTCTTCCTGCCTCTTCTTCTGCACAGAACCCTGAGACTTGAAGGGTGAGCTTTAAATAAAGCCACCCCAATGGAGCCTGAGTGCTCCAATGTCTATACATTGTCCAGTCACGAGTCTCTGTGTTAATCGCTATTTACTGCAAGAAGAATCTTCTCTGGTGAGGGCTGAGCAATGCCCAGATCTACGGGTGTAGCAATCTGTCCTTAAGGGGTGCCTTTACTGCTATGATCTTTTAGCTGAATAAAAGCAGTAGGTTTCTCCCTAGGCCTTAGGTCTGTGGTGTGTCTATTCTCAAGCTCTCGGGTACTTTAGCAATGTCAGGTATGTATGGGCTCCATCTCATGAAGTGATTGGTTTCACCATAATAGCTATGCCGTCACTGCACCAGCCTACCTTGCAAGCAGACCCCCGTCGTAGGTCACAGGGTGTGTACTTGCATGACACTGACAAGTACTTCATTCCTCTGGTATCAGACAAAATACTTTCTAGCACCATGAACATTAATCAGTAGGGGGTGGAGCTCCTAGCTGGGCACCAGCTCGATTTCTCCAAGTCCGTTGACATAAAATAAATGCTGTCTTAGCAGCAGGGCCTTACTGCTGTCAGACTGCGAGAGGTAACCAGTAACTGTTGGCAGTGGTCTGGTGTGTGTGTGTGTGTGTGTGTGTGTGTGTGTGTGTGTGTGTGTATGTGTGTGTGTTGGGGTGGGAGTTGGTGGAGGTCTGTGGGGCCCCATTGACCAGTGACACAACAAGAAATAACCCATTTCTGAAACAGGTGGTTTTAATTGTTGGCATAAGATGTCGGGAGGTGAGGGTCTTGCCTCCCCCATTATATGGTGACTCCGTTTAAATCCCATTCATATATGTGTATGTCTTAAGACACTTCTGTGGAAGTAGGCTTCCATATGGCTTTTCATGAAGCCTTTAATAAGAGCTGCTCCCCCAGACTCCCTGCTTTCCTCTGCCTTCCTATCCACACCCTCTTATTTTAGTTTCCCCTTTGTCTCTTCATAACACTTAACTCCATTTCTCTTTCCTCCGTGGCTATTCTGGTTGAAAAAAAACAAAAGAAATATAATTTAAAATCTTTAGAGGCTTTAAAAATTTGTATAGACTTAGACTTAATATTTATTCCATGGCTTAGAAAACCTAGAGAACTTACCTAGCAAAGACACATACAAAATCACCCATTTTTTTCTGGTTCTTTCATAGTTTTTGCTTATTTTTCCTTAGTTATCTCTCTAAAAGGCCTTATATCGTTTATTCAATTATCCCACTTGCTCCCCTAATTTGAGATAACACCTTGGTTATAATGTGTCCCAAGTAGTTTTCTATATTTTTCTCAGGAACGGTTTTGCAAAACAGAAATAACAGGTTTTTCTAGAGTCTTATCTGCTTTTAGAATGTGCAAAAGATGTCGGTGGGACACAGCATGGTCACGGTCCTTACGAGAAACTGCCTGCCAGTGCCGCAGATCATAGCCAAGGCCGCCGTGTGGCCCATCAACCCTGACTGGTATAAACCCAAGAAAACTGAAAGGAGGGTCTCAGAGAAGCATCCGCATGCTCGTGTGTATAGAATAATTATGTATAACAGCCAAGATCTACAAACAATTTAATTGTCCCTGGGCATATGGACGAATAAAGAAAATGGGGTATGCTGATTAGTTTTAATTGTCAATTAGACACAACCTAGAGTCGCCTGAATAGGAAGTCTTAATGAGGGTTTCTTTTAGATCAAGTTGGCCTGTAGGCACGTCTGTGAAGGACTGTCTTGACTGTTTTAACTAATGTGAGAACATCATATGTGGTAGAATCTACATTTGACACATAGAGCCGTCAGATGTATAGAAGAAGAAAGCAAAAGAGTGCTTGTCAAGGGTTAAGGCAAGAGAGTTGTTTTTGCTGGTATAGAGTTTCATTTTTGCATGATCAAACATTCTGAATAGAGGTTAAACATTTTAAACATTCTTAAAACCATTAAATTACATGCAGTGCAGTGTTAAAATGGTTAAAACAGTAAAATTTGTGTTGTGTGTATTTTACTCTTACCACAAATTGAAAAATTAACTACTGCTATATCAAATGTTGATCAGGTCAACTAACACAAAATTTTAATGGTGGTGTAGGCAAATACATCCTCATATAATTACAAACTGTTCCACTCATTTACATGGGGTAAACTTTTAATGTCTATCAAAGTTTAATAACGTTAGACATAGAGACCGTTTTACATGGCTATTGTGCTTTTTCAGATTATTACCAGAGATACATATTGATTTCAGCTCCTATAAGGCATAAGAAAAGGATTCATTTTGGTGTTTGCTGAAATCAGACTTGGTCAACGATTAGGAATGATTTATCATGCCTCCCAGAAGGAGACCAACCTAACCGTGTTCATGATACATGTACACAGCGGAATGTGCACAGGGACTACTCAGCATGTTCTTTTGTGGGTAAGTTGCCTCTGGGCACTGTGTTCAACATCTATGTCAATTATAATTTTAGAGGCCCAAAGCCGGACGTTGGGTGGAGCTCAGGGAAGAAGGAGAGGGAGGGCTGCGGGAGCCAGAGGCGTGGAGGACACCACAAGGACACGATTCACAGAATCAACTGAGCAGGGCTCACAGGAGCTCACATACACTGGACCAACAGTTGCAGAGCCTGCATACGACTAGGCAAGGTCTGCATGTATGTGGACCAACAGTCGCACGTTAGGCTATGTAGCTCGGTGCTTTAGTGGGATTCCTAACAGTGGGCATGGGGTGGCAGGGGCGGGGGCGGGGGATGTCTCTGCCTCTTTTCCTGTTCTTAGAAGCCTTGTCCATTTACTGGATTGTCTCCTCCGGCCTCGACATGAGGGTTTGTGCATAGAGTCCTATTTCATCTTGTTAACGTCAGGTTGGTTTGACATCCCTGGAAGGCCAACTATTTGCTGAAGGGAGACAGAAGAGAAGTGTGTCTGGGAGAGAAGAAAGATTTGGGAGGGGGAGGGTGCTGGGAGGAGTGGGGGGAGAGGAAACTGAGTTTGGAATTTGTTGTTTTAGAAAAGAATAAATAAAAAGAAAAGAAAAAGAAGTGACTTTCCTATCTCCAAGTTATTTTCAGGGGTACATATTTAACGGTATGCTGTGATGACACACTTCTTGGCATAGGACAAATCAGAATACTCTCTCAGTTTCTCTACCATGTTTTGGTTACTGAGGTGTAGCATGTCTGGAGGACAGCGTGGCTAACCGGTGAGTGACCGCTGCGTGAGGAGCAGGGAGAAGAGTGGCGGGCAGAGACGCTGCCGGATATTCTTTGATGCTTTCACCTGGATATCCCTCGCTGATGCGAGCCCTCCTAGAAATAAATAAGCAAACAAAAGTGGCGCTTAGGCATCAGATATGCTCGACTCCTGCCCCCCAGCACCTGCCTCTCAGCTGGTCCACTCTCTGACCCTTCATTCCCTGTCATGCCTAGAAAAATTCTTACGCCTGTGCTCTGAGTCCCCTCACTGACAGCAGAGGCCGTATCCATTCCCTCAATGAGAAATCCGCAGGACCAGGGAAGAGCTTCATCCCATCCCTTATTCTCATTATTAAAAGAAAAAATCACTGCGTTTATTCAAACCGTGGAGCGCGGTGCTCTCGGCTGCACAGACTGTAAACTCCATCACCACAGGGAAGTCTTATGCCCTAGATGTGCTCAGCGGTAGAAGTCCTCAATACATGGTAAAAGTGGAACATTCTAATCCTCGGTGTTTGACGATTTAAAAAAAATGCTTCTGTACAAGTTGCAAACAACTAGGATAGACAGTGACCGTGCTGTTAAAATGGAGATTGCACGTGTTCCTGCCCCCAACCAGCCCACTTAAAGAGCTTTATCTCAGAGACACACCACCCACCACCCCAGGTACAGGCAGCTCCTCTCCTGCATGCTGATTGCCGTGCAATACAGTGTGCTGAGGGGTGCTTGCTTCTGCACACACTCATAATTTACAGCGCTGGGCTCCGAGACCAAGTGGCTCATTCACCTCAGAACATGCTTGCCCTAACTGCAAGAGAGCATGGTCTCTCATGCATACGGACATGCTGAATCAAAGGAGCAAGGAAAAAAGAAGAAACCCAGTTCCTGTTAATGGAGCATTGCCTCAGTACTAATGGTAATATCTCAACACCCAGCATTCCACTAGAACTTACTAAAATAAGGAAGAAAAATTTATTAGCATTGATAATCATCTCAAAATTGTAGTGTTTAGGAAAAAGATCGGAGTGCAAGGGGTTGTGTACAGTGTACTGTCATTGTGTAAACAATTTTGAAATAAGTCTCTAGGAAAATTTGCACAAAGAAAATGTGCCATCGGTTATAAATTTACCCCTTACGAAAGGAATTAAGAGGTTGAAGAGATGACTCAGTATGTAAGAGCACTAGCTAATCTTTCAGAGGACCTGGGTTCATTTCCCAGCACCTACATGAGGGATGAGAACCGTCTGTAACTCTGCTTTCAGGGGACCCAATGGCCTTTTCTGAAAGCTTCCTCAGACATTAGACATGCATATGATACACAAACTTATATGCAAGCAAAACACATTCGTAATGAAAATAAATTAATCTTAAAACCAAATAATCCAATTAAAAAGTAGGATACAGAACTAAAGAGAATTCTCAATAGAGGAGTTTCAAATGGTTAAAAGACACTTAAGAAATTGCTCAACATCCTTAGCTATCAGGGAAATGCAAATCAAAACAACTCTGAGATGGTAATCTTGCACCTGTCAGAATGGATAAAATCAAAAACACCAATGACAGTTTATGCTGGAGAGGATGTGGAGAAAGGGGAACACTCCTCCATTGCTGATGGGAGTGCAAACTTGCACAGCCACTTCAGAAATCAGTATGGCGGTTTCTCAGGAAAATGTGACTCAGTCTACCTCAAAATCCAGTAATTCCACTCTTAGGCATATATTAAAGGATGCACATTCATACCACAAGGACATCTGCTCAACTATGTTCATAGAAGTATTATTTGTAATAGATAGAACCAGGAAGCAACCTAGATGCCCCTCAGCTGAAGATTGGATGCAGAAAATGTGATACATTTACACAATGTACTACTCACCAGAAAAAAAGCGATGAAAACTTGAAATTCTCAGGCAAATGGATGGAACTAGAAGAAGCCATCCTGAGTGAGGTAGCCCAGACACAGAAAGGCAAACATGGTATGTACTCACTCATAAGTGGATATTAAACATAGAGCAAGGGATAACCAGCCTACAGTCCACAGCTCCAGAGAAGCTGGGGAACAAGGAAGACCCTAAGAGAGACATACAGGGTCCCCTGGAGAAAGGGAAAAGGACAAGATCTCCTGAGCAAATTGGGAACACAGGGAGAGTGCAGTAGGAGATAGAGGGAAGAGGAGGGGGGAGGGGGAGGAGAACATGAGGGATCAAGAAGATAGAGTCCAGGGAAGAATAGAGAAGGAGAGCAAGGAAAGAGATACCTTAATAGAGGGAGCCATTACAGATTTAAAGAGAAATCTGGCACTGGGGAATTGTCCAGGGATCCACAAGGACGACCCCAACTAAGAATATAAGTAACAGTGGAGAGGTTACCTTAAATTCCCTGATAAAGAGATTGAAGACTACCTTAAATGCCATCCTAGAGTCTTCATCCAGTAGCTGATGGAAGCAGAAGCAGAGATCCACAGCTAAACACTGAGCTGAACTCCTGGAATCCAGTTGTAGAGAGGGAGGAGTGATGAGCAAAGGGGCCAAGACCATGCTGGGGAAACTCACAGAAACAGCTGACCTGAACAGTTCATGGACCCCAGTCTGACAGCTGGGCAACCAGCATAGGACCAAACCAGGCCCCTTGAACACGGGTGTCAGTTGGGAGGATTGGGAAGTCTAGGGGGCCTCAGTTAGTGGAACCAGAATTTATCCCTAGTGCACTAATGGACTTTAAGCCCATTCCCTGTGGAGGGATGCTTCTCAGCCTAGATACATGGGGGAGGGCCTAGGCCTTGTCCCAAATGATGTGACAGACTTTGATGATCACCATGGGAAGCCTCTGTCTCCCTGGGGAGTGGATGCGGGTGGGTTGGAGTATTGGTAGGGGGCATGGGAGGATGAGAGGGAGAGGCAACTGGGATTGGTATGTAAAATAAGATTGTTTATAATTTAAATAAAAAATAATTTTTTCAAAAAGAGAAAGAAAATGGTGAATTGACAAAAAAATAGAAAGGGAGAAGCCAAGAATTTGATGAAACAATGTCAAATTTGAAATTTTAAATGGTGCTAATAATTCCCACTTGGAACTTTTTAAAACTAAAGCAATTATTTTCTTGATGTGAAAAATATAAACATGATTAGGATGATGACTTTTATGTGTGAATCGGTTTAATCTTTTCTATCTCATGAATTTCCCTTGCCTAATTTAGCTGGAGGCAGAGTAGATGATCAGTTTACTCATTGTCTTCTCTCCTTCTCCTGAAGTAGCAATTTGCAGGTCTGTCAATGTGTGTGTGTGTGTGTGTGTGTGTGTGTGTGTGTGTGTGTGTGTGTGTACGCACACACCTATGTTGTTGTATCATATGCTGTATGGGTCTGACCCATCGCTCCAGCAGATTTATTTTCTGGCTTTTTTTTTTTATTAGTTTTGTACTTGTTAGGTCAGACTGAAATGATCATTGGGTCCTTTCAGAATCCAGATTCTGGCTCCTGGGATTTCCCTGAGCCTGATTCATATTCTACCTAATTCAAAACACTTCTTCCTGTGAGTACTTTATCAGCAGGGGGAATGGCCTTTTCCTTTGGTTAATAGGATGTGAATCAGAGCCAAGTGAATTCCCCTGGAATAGAGTAAGCTTTTTATTTACACTTTTCGAGCATGTTACTCTTTAGACTATACAATAAAAGTTTCGCTAACATTTTCAGGAGTGGTGCATTTTGATGGAGACAAAGCAAATAGGTCAATGTAATAGAGAAAGATTAAGAAGTTGTAGGACCGGCCACTTAAGCAAAGCCTCGTTTCTCTCATTGAGCTAGGGTCCTTGCACAGAATTCCCCAAACATGCTACAAAACTCTTCCTGTTGGTAACACATATCTGAATGTATGATCATAAACCATTTGGAAGAACAGCTCTTCCCTTCCCAACTATGTCTTTCCACACGAGGGGTGTTAACTGACTTTCCAGACCCTGTAAAAGCTTCCAGTGCCCCGTAATTTGGAGTGGATCTCCAAGGATCTGCTGCTGCTTGTGAATGACCCGTTCTTCAATGGACAATCCACTGAAAGGCAGGCTCTGTCTCTGCAGTGCTGAGATTAGGGGTGGACGAGGTTATGTACTTCTAACAAGTACACAGTGGTGCCCGTGCACAAGGGAACGCTAATCAGAAAGGCGTTGGAGTGGTCTTCATGGCAGGGAGTCACAGCAAGCAGTGTCATTTACGCTGGGACACAGGAAACAGAGGGTCAGAATGCACAGCCATACAAAGAAAGTTCTGTGGAAAAGAAACAGAATAGCATTTTGGTTCAAAGCATGCAGTCTGGAGTGAGATAAACTTTCTGAAGCCACAGCACCGTCACTGCAGTCTATATGACCTTAGAAAGTAACCTAACCAGGCTTAATGTCCATTCTTTTAACACTGAAAAATGACATTAATAGATTCAACCTTATGACTACTCTGACGTGTTTGTAACCAAGAAATGGTCAGCTATGGGCAAACTTACAGTTTGACCTCACAGAGTGGCTGTGAATAATAAAATGTACAGTGTGTATGACAATTATAACACACTGCCCAACACCGCACAAGAGACATTCTTGTTTGTGTTATTTTATTCTAAGACATGTTTGTGTGCACAAATGTTACATGTGCATTTTGAAGACTGAGGCTTATGGGCTTGGTATGTGGCTCAATAGGAGAGCGCTTGCTTATTGTGGTCAATGTTTTGGGTTCGGTCCAAAAACAACGAGGACGGGAAGCAATGGATATTTTTATCTGTTGCCATGTAGGTAACTACTAGCTCTTCCCCAGTTCTTCTGTGAGACTACCCATGTGACTTTTGAAGAGCTGCTTCACCTCCCCGCGACTCCATTTCATGCCTATAATATAGAACAGAGTTTCTGCTTCCTATTATTATTGTAATATTAAGTTAATATTCTAAGGTATTTACAGAGCCTATCACATAGAAAAGTTACATAAAAAGACAGATGGTCATGAAGAAGAAAATTCTACAGACAAATGGTAGATAATAGGCAGCTCTACCCACATTCATCTCTTTACTTAAACACCTTTGCCAAAATAACCTGTGGATAATCGGTTAATTTCAATAAACCACTTAATATTCATGGACAAAACAGCTGGTTAATAACAAAAACAAGACAACAGTTTTTTCTTTATCTTCCTTTCTTTTTTGTCTTTGAGGCAGGGTTTCTCTGTGTTACCCTGGCTGTCCTGGAACTCACTCTGTGAACCAGGCTGGCTTCCAACCCACAGATTTGCCTGCCTCTGCTTCCCAATTACTGGGTGAAGGGAGATGTCATTCTGTAAATCTGTCTCCTATTGGTTGTTGAATAAAGCACTGTTGGCCAGTAGGGAAGCAAGATAGGTGGGACTAGGAGTTGAGGAGGATTCTGGGAAAGAGAGACACAGAGAGACACAATGTAGCCACCATAGAATAGAGGTCCGGACCTTTTCACCAGTAAGAGAAATACTTAGATTAACAATTATGGGTTAAATACTTAAGTCAGATATAGCCAGTAAGAAACCAAGCAAATGGCCAACAGCTTTATAATTAACATAGTGTCCTGTGTGTGGCAGGGCAGACAGCGTGGCAGGGCCCAGGCGACTGGCAAAGAAAACTACACTCTACAACTGGGTTTAGAGGTGTGTGCCACCACCGCCTGGCTAAGACAGTACTTTTTAATGCTATTCCCTTTCTATGGTCCATCTTCACAATGGTAAAGAAAAAGGCTATAGAAACAAAAAGAAACTTCAATGTCAAATATATTTTAAAACACTGTAGCTATATTTTTATTTTCTTTTATGCATGTGAGTGTTTTGCCAGCATGTGTATCTGTACAGCACATGTGTGCTTGCTTCCTGCAGAGATCAGAAGACATCAGATCCCCCAGATCTGTCATGTGGGTTCTGGAAACCAAACTGTAGTCTTTTGGAATATCTTAGTTACTTTTCTGCTACTGTAATAAGACACCATGGCCAAGGCAACTTATAAAGAGTTTGTTGTGGCATTACACTTGCAGGAGTGAGTCCAAGGCCATCATGGCAGAAACTATGGCAGCAGGCAGACAGGCTTTGGCACTGGAACAGTAGAAGAGAGCTTAAAATCTTGATCCACAAGCAGGAGATAAGGGAGAGCGAACCATAAATGGCTGGAGTTTTGAAGCCCCAAGGTTTTCCCCAAGTGACACACCTCCTCCAACAAGGCCACACCTCATAATCCTTCCCAAACAGCTCTACCCACTGGGGACCAAGATTTCAAACCTATATGACTTTGGGGGCCATTCCCATTAAGACTACCACAAGCAACCAATGACCTAGATTTCTTTATTTTCATGTTAAGAAATTTGATACAAAAGAATACATTAGAAAATGGGACTATCAGGGGCTGGAGAGATGGCTCAGAGGTTAAGAGCACTGACTGCTCTTCCAGAGATCTTGAGTTCGATTCCCAACAACCACATGGTGGCTCACAACAGTCCATAATGAGATCTGGTGACCTCTGCTGGCGTGCAGGCATACATTCAGGCAGAACATTGTATACATAGTAAATAATTTTAAAAAAGAAAATGGGAATATCTCCCATTCTCTTGGATAGGTAGGATTAACAGTAAAAATGGCAATCTGACCAAAAGAAATCTACAGATTCAATGCAATACCCAGCAAAATTCATCACAGACCTCAAAAGGACAATACTCAACTTCATATGGAAAAACAAAAATCCCAGGATATCCAAAGGAATCTTGTACAATAAAGGACATTCTGGAGGCATTACCATACCTGGCTTCAAGCTCTACTATAGAGCTACAGTAATGAAAGCATCTTGGTATTGGCATAAAAACAGACAGGTGAACTAATGAAATCTAATCGAAGACCCTGATATCAATCCACACACCTATGAATACCTAATTTTTGACAAAGAAGCTAAAATTATAAAATGGAAAAAGTGGTGCTGGTATAACTGGATGTTGACATGTAAAAGAATGCAAATAGATCCATATATATTGCCATGCACAAAACTCAAGTCCAGATGGATCAAAGACCTCAACATAAAACCAACCACACTGGACCTCATAAAAGAGAAAGTGGGAAATAGCCTTGAACACATTGGCACAGGAGACCACTTCCAAAATAGAACACCAATAGTACAGACACTGAGAGCAACAATGAGTAAATGGGACCTATTGAAACTGAAAAGCTTCTGTAAAGCAAAGAACATGGTCAACAAGACAAAATGACAGCCTACAGAATGGGGAAAGATCTTTGCCAATCCCACATCTGACAAAGGACTGATCTCCAAAATATATAAAGAACTTAAGAAACTCGATTTCAAAAGACAAAATGGGATACAGATCTAAACAGAGAACTCCCACTAGAGGAATTTCAAATGGCCAAAAGGCAATGACTATCCTCAATCATAAGGGAAATGCAAATCAAAACAACTCTGAGCTACCAGCTTACACCTGTCAGAATGGCCAAGGTCAAAAACTCTGATGACAGCTTATGCTGGAAAGGATGTGCAGTATGGGGAACACTCCTCCATTTTTAGTGGGGGTGCAATATTGTACATCAATTCTGGAAATCAGTATGGTGGTTTCTCAGAAAATTGGAAATCAATCTACCTCAAGACCCAGCAATATCACTTTGGGGAATATCCCCAAAGCATACTCACACCACAAAGACATTTGCTCAACTATGTTCATAGCAGCATTATTTGTAATAGCCAGAACCTGGAAACAACCTAGATGCCCTTCAACTGAAGAATGGATAAGGAAAATATGGTGTATTTACACAATGGAATACTACTCAGTGGTAAAAAGACAATGACATCTTGAAATTTGCAGGCAATTGGACAGAACTAGAAAAAGCTAAGTGAGGTAGCCCAGCCTAGAAAGGCAAATGTAATATAATATATACTGACTCATAAGTGGATATTAGACATAAAGCAAAGGACAACCAGCCTACAGGCCACAACCCCAGAGAACCTAGGTAACAAAGTCGACTCCAAGAGAGACATACATGGATCCACCTAGGAAAGGGAAAAAGACAAGATCTCCTTAGTAAACTGGGAACCTGGGGGCAGGGGAGAGGAGAGGAAGGAAGGAGAGTGGGGAAAATTGTATAGCTCAATAAATTTAAAATACAAGGAGGAAAGTTTCTTGAATGGCACATGATTCTAAGAAAAGTTCAAGAAAACTGCTTGGAGTCTCTCATGGGTCTCGTCATCACCTGATCCTCCTGGGAAAAACTCTAACCAGCTGCTAACAGGTGACAGAATCTACTGCTCTCAGTTTTACTGTTTCCCCTTTTTTTATCACCCTCAATGATAGTGACTTAAACAAGCTGGAGTCTATGAGATATGCTTCCTGTACTTGTATTTTAGTTGTCCCTGTTCTGAAATCATATATAACACCATTCTGGGACCTCAGGACCAATGTATAAGCATTAGCATATAAATAGTTGGCCACCCGAAGGGCTGCTTAAAATACTGCTCAGAGCTATTGTCTTATTAGATACTTTGTAATAGGAAGTATAATTCAAAGAAGAGTAAAGAAGGAACCATTGATAGGGAACAATGGTTAAAGTGAAGGGGGCAGTTACACAGCTGTTAACTCCCTTAGAGATTTTTGAACCAACTGCCTTCTAAATGGCAGTATCCATAGTTCAAGTTCATAAGGCTTGAAAGGAGTAAAGCTAGAGCTAATGGTTTTCTAAATAAGACATGCCCTATAAGATAGTGTGGACATATTTTACAGTGTCACTTGGCTTATATCCTGCTTTCCCCATGTGGGTAAGATGTTACTGTTAGTTGAATTAGGCACAGCTGAAGAATGACCTTGTAGTCACAGTTCTGCTAGATAAAGAAGAAATAAGTTTTGGAGGACAGCTAGTGGTCTCCACCGTACAAACATGGTATCATAAAATAATACGTAAGTGGATCATTTTCATGATTTCTAATCAGTGTCTTCTAACTTTTTTGTAAGCTTGTTTGTGCCAGATCTGAGTATAAACTAAGTCCTCCAATTCTACCACTCCGCCACCATAGGTTGTTTTTCATGAATAATTTAAAGTCGCATTGTTGTTCCTGTCTTCTGTGTCCTTCAATATATATTGATATTAGTAGCTCCAGACTTCACTATATGTTGATATTCTGCTCGCACTTCTAAAAGACTGTTTTACCCAAGCTGCCATCAGGTCAGAAACTGGGATCACCTAGGAGACAACCCTCCAGACAGAACTGTGGGAAATTGTTTAGCCTCTGGGCATGCTTGTAGGAGGTTAGCTTGATTAGGTTAAATGAAGTGGGAAAACTCACACTACACGCCACTCCCTAGGCATGGGTCTTGGACTCTATAAAAATGGAGAGTGAACTCTATAAAAATGGAGAGAGTACATTGAATCAACATTGATTCATCAATCTCTAATCCCTGGTCATGGCTATTACATAATAAGCTGCTTCAAGCTTCTATTGACATGACACAGTGAGGTGCATTTTAAACTATAAACCAACATAAACTTATCCTTTAAGCTGCTGTATGCCAAGGTATTTTATCAGACAGCAGACAAAGAAATGAACAATGTGAGCTTAAAGATACTCTACCAGTAGTACTCAGGACTGTGCAAATTCGGACAGCTACTTCACAACAGCTTACCGATTTGTGGAAGCCAAAGCACCCAAGCCACAGTCTGTCTTGCCATGATTACAATGTAAGCGTTACTAACATTCCAATAGCTGCAGCATTAATAATTTGCTGCTAATGCTGTGTGTTTGCCTGTTACGAAATAGGAGTGAGGTTAAAATGAACGCCACTATCAGGATGGCAAGGCAAGAGCTGGTCTCTGTGAGCAGCAAAGTTCAAAGCAGATATTCTACCAAAAAGCAAAGCAGAGGTAACGATGAAATAACTAAAAATAAGCGGAGACTGGAGAGTGCAGCCTTCCCACCAGCCTGGTTCCAGAGATGCATCAGTCCCAAATAAACACACAGGAGGCTGTATTAATTATGAAGCTGTTGGCCGCTTGCTTGTTTCTTACTGGCTATCTCTGACTTAAGTATTTAATCCCATAATTGTTAATCTAAGTATTTCTCTTACAGGAGAAAGGGTCCGGACATCTTACTTCTATGGTGGCTATATGATGACGCCTTGTGTTTCTCTTTCCCAGAATCCTCCTCGACTCCTAGTCCTACCCATTTTGCTTCCCTATTGGCCAACAGTGCTTTATTGACATATACACAGGACTCCATCGGGAGACACAAAACGGCTTGATGCAGTGTGAACTTTGTACAATGCGAACGTAACACTGGGAAATTTGGTTTTGAAATTCATAGACTGTAAATAAACGAAGCATGGGCTTGGGGAGGTCACCAGTTTTGGCAATAACTTGTCATAAGGAGACAATGCTTAGAATCCCACGAGAGGAAGCGACAGGCAGAGTAGAGAAACGATGACTAGTCAGATAACCGCAGGGAGAGCGACAAGGTAGTTGAGACAAGACGTGAAGGAAAAGGAAGAAAGAAGCGCATCCATGAGACGATGTACATTACACCTCAGCACTTGAGACGGGAGCTTGAGGACGGTGTAGGGTGGCGCTCGACCCTGGCTAATCCTCATCCAACGCGCATGACAGACAAGTCACGTTTGCCCGTAGGTGAAAGCAAACGGCCAGCAAGTGTTTGAAATGAAGGAAATTCAATGAATGAAGTTAGAGAAGAGGGGAAACACAGAAACCAAGCAACGCCTTAATCCTCACTGCTGAGGAGAAAAGTGGATCTGAGAAGATAAATTTAAAAAAAGAAAACGAACTAAACAAGATAGGAAAACAACAACGAGACCAACTTTGTTATGGTTTTACCAAGATTTCTTGGTCCAGACTGGCCTCTAACTCAGAGATCCTTGCATGCCACCATACCTAGCTCTATCAAATAGTCATATATATGTATATGTGTACTTGTGTGTTTGTGTGTGTGCGCGTGTATGTGCATGTGTGTGCGTGTATGTGCGCGTGTGTGCGTGCGTGTGTGTGTGTGTGTGTGTGTGTGTGTGTGTGTGTGTGCATGTGTGAGAGCAAGTAGAAGACAACTTTCAGGCGTCGTTCTCTCCTTCCATTATAGGTTTTCAGGGTCAAATTCAGATTCTCAGGATTGCACAGCCAACACTTTTTCTCACTGAGAAATCTTGATTCAAATTTTGAGATGTTTTCAACAACAAGTTCGATGAGGAAAAGTATCATAAGTGCAAAGGAAATGCTTTTCAAAAATATTATGGCTAGATTAATAAAGAAAAGTATGTCCTGGCACCACTCAACGTGATATCCCTACTTCCTCCAGCCAGGCTGTCTGGAGATGTCAAAGACGCCCTTAGGAGAAGAGGGGAAAGCACTGGTGAGTTTTCCTAGAATAAAAAAGAAATCTGTATTGGTAAAATCTGCATAAACAACATTAAAAAATCATCACAGACTTATGATAGTGTTTGTAATTCACCTGACTAAAGGGAATAATTTCCCTAATTTGTAATGATCTTCAAATTAATAAGAAAATTGTCAACAATCGTTTAGACTACACATCAGCAAAGCATTTAAGCGGATGCTCCCAGGCAGGAAATACAAACATCACTTAGGCATCCACAAACTCAAGAGATGTACTATACACACTAAAGTAATCAACTGAAAACAGACAGCTTCTAATAAAATAAAATGAAATTTAAACAACTCTGAAATAGCTCACTAATTTTGTCTACTAATTTAGCAAAAATAAAAATCGATAGTTTTAATAACTTCCTTCATTGGTAGGGAATTGTACAAGCCTGTTTTACTGGTATGTTTATGGATGGATGGAAAGATAAACAAATAATTCTAAATTATAAATGAATATATCACTAACCTAGATGTTTTACTTTTAGGAATTTATCTTACAGATAATTTATTTCTGGAAAAAATATACTAGATGATAAATGAAGAAGATTATTTACTGAATCATTGTTTTGAACAGCAAATTCTGCTAAGCAGGGAACTTTAGTACGGCTGACTGTACTTTTGTATTGATGTTCTTTGGTTCTTCTATTGTGTTATTATTAGGCGGGGTCTTACTAAGTCGCTGAGGCTGGATTCCCTGTGATCCTTCAGCATCAGATTCCCAAATGTTGAAATAATGCAGCATATCTTACATTTTCTATCCTAGAGTCTAGTAGCATCATGATTTTCTTGCACATCCTGGCAACTATTGTCAACTATGGGGAAAAAAAGTCACTTACAGTGGAAAAATTGAAGAATTTCTTATAACTCATCTCTCACAGTTCAGAATAAGGACACGGGTTCTAGATATGAGACTACTAGATAAAGAGCCAGTGTCCCCCTTGCAATGGTTGTAGAACTATGGCATCACAAAATATTCACCAGTGGTGGGAGAACAGATCATTGGATATGACTTCATGCGATGACACATTGATCACTCCTGCAGGGAACTAAGTCAGTCAGAGGCTCATGGGAAACAAGGAGCGTACTCCACCTTTGTAAGTGTAGTATGGTTTAATAAATTGTCTATCTACAAATGGCATAAGAAAAGAAATGAATAATAGCCATCTATTTTACCCTTTAAGTTGTTCTGCCTCTGAAAGTAAAGGGATGAGTCGTTGATACGTCACGCCAGGCCAATGTGTCTGGCGCAGCCAAACTGTAACTGTGGGGATCGTGCAGTACAGCGATGAGAAATAACTTGGAGCTGTTGGCAACCCTAGATCAGAAAAGAGAAAACGGTGGAATAGTTGAGAGCAAGGTGAAAAGGCCCAGTGAGCAACTGTGCCTCAGCAGGAGAAAGAATCCCATCTCCAGCCGGCCAACTGAAAGAGTGAGTCAGTAAAGATTCTTAGTCTACTCTCAGCCTTTTCTTTGATCTCTGGCTAATGTTTCATTTTGGCCACACTCAAGCAGAAGTGGGGAGGAGGGGGACCCTCAAGATAGCCTTCGAGCAAAAACCCTGTGGGCCATCTCCCCAGGGTATAAAACAGAACGGGGAGGGGCAGGGAAAATTTACACAGAGGCAGAATGGGAGCTCTACAGCCTGACTGTATGTGCAAAGTGTCTGCATTCATCTGTAACTCCTCCAGACCGCTCTCACACGCTTCATCCTGTACTCTTCCTAAACCATCTCCTTCCCCCCCCTCCCCCGAGAGTGACTGTCTGCCTACGAAGTGTAAAAATACAGTGAAGCCAAGCAAGGCCTTCTTACTTTCCACGCCAGCCGAGAGTAGAACCACACACAGAGCTGATTACAAGCGTTAAGTTTTCACGAATGGGTCTCTATGATCTAAGTCAAAACATCTTCTCACATTTTCCCAGCCACCGGCTCATTACAAGCGTTTTCTGCAGTCCTAGTGTAAAATAAAGGGAAGGGATTTTGGTCACATCGGCCATAGAAAAATCTTCTCATTTTCCATTCCCATCTTCCATTTCCCAAAGGGTCTAAGGAGACGTTGTGAATTCAGTTGCTCAAATCAATAGCAAAGCTGCTTGAATATAATGTTTAATACAAAAAAAGCAAGGAAAATGGACAATTATCAGAGCCATCACAAACCACACAGCGTATTTCCTAGTAACTATGCCAAAATGAGACCAATCAAAGAAAGCAGAAACAAAGCAACAAAGAAGTTGGAGCAATTGAGGCTTAGCAATTGAAAACACTCGTGTACAGCTCACAAAATTCAGTTTAAAAAAAAAAGTCCAGTAGATCCAACATCCTCTTCTGGTTTCTGTGGCACAAGGAACATACATGATACACATATATACATGCAGACAAAGCACCTACACACATAAAATAAAAATAAAAATTGATAAAATTTTCAAAAATAAATGTTCACTTCAGAGAGTATGTGCTTTCATTTATGTAAGAGGTGGAGATTATAGGACTAACATCTGAGAAAAATCAGAAAAATACACTTACTTCTGGGATGCAAAGAGAATGATCTTCTGGGAAAGGTCCACTGTTACACATCACAAAGTGGTACCAAACTAAGGTTGACATCTGTCATCAACATTTCTTATTACAAAGAAAGGCATCTCCCCTATTCCTTTGATAAAATATGTCTGCTATTGCTCCCATTTTTAAATTCACAATTCTTATAATTCAGTACAATTTAAAAAATAAAGCAGGCTTTCCATAGAAATTTGGCTCTGTTTTCCAAACTTAAACAGGGTGAAAACTGGAGTACCATAAATGTGCAGGACAAACTATACCTATGGGGACATTTAGGCCAAGGAGCTCAGCAGTTTGAGGCCAGTTTGGGCAAGACCCACTTGAAAAAAAAAGAAAGAAAGAAAAGAGAGGGCTATAAAAGGAAGGGGAGAAAGATGAGAGGAAAGGAAAATGAAACTCAGGACAAACTGAAGAAGTGAGGGTAAAGAAATAAGTTTAGAAAGAGAGGAAATCAGGCGTGACATTTCGCTTCTCATTCCTGTACTTCTGAGTCTGTGGCAGGAGGATTCGGCTGAAGAGTGAGACACTGTGCCAAGTGTATCTTTTTGGAAAAGGAGGAAGAGAAAGAATGAATAAACAAACAGAATGAGAACTATTGCTAGCAAATGAAATTTTTTTGAAAATTGAGGAAACAAGTGAATAATATTTTTCCAGTAAGAGCAGGGGAAGGGACGGCTATGCCATGGATCATCTTCTGGCTCACCCCATGGGTGAGAATATTGCTAAACTCCCTAAGGAGTCACGCGGATCTACCAATGACCTCATTCCTATCTCCTACCAAATGAAAGATGCCCCAGACTTAATCCAACCTAGGATTTCCCAAACTGCACATGTAGATACTGTTCAGACCTCCAGCATTTAAATGCACAGAATAATATAAAAACAGGAAGCTTTTCAGTCCACAGGAAATTCCACAAAGATGCCCTGGACTGATGGTTGCCCCAGGTAGGCCTGACTAGATTCCAAGAAGGTGGCAGTAAGGAGCTACCAAAGGAAATCTGGGTAGTGGCGGGCATTGGTGGCTCACGCCTTTAATCCCAGCACTCCGGAGGCAGAGGCAGGTGGATCTCTGTGAGTTCAAGGCCAGCCTGGTCTACAGAATGAGTTCCAGAACAGCCTCCAAAACAATACAGAGAAACCCTGTCTCGAAAAAAAAAAATCTGGGTAGCAAGCTCCCTTCAGTAGGAAACATTCCTGTGGTGGTTATGGTGATAACTAGGGTCTTAAAAAAAAACCCTCGACTTCCCCCAATACGTGAGCAAACTGTAGTGCCCACTACAGTTCTCACTGCCCCCGTGGTTCGGAAGCTCAGTTATTCATTTCCGGTGACAATTCAATTGTCTTTCCCCCAGGTCTTCGTAGTGATAGCTCTGTGTCCTCCCCGTGCCTGCTCTCACACCCTCGTCCCTTGCCTCTGCTCTCGCCTTAGCTTTTTAATATTTTTGCTTCTTGTTTGTTTGACTTGTGTTTTGTTTTGCCCGTTTGCCTTCTTGGTTTGTTTTGGATTTTAGCTTTGGCACCATTATATTAGCTTCATGTGCTTCAGATCGAGTAAATAAACGCCGAACAAATCAGTATTGCAAAGGAACGCTGAACTAATCGGCATTACAAAACACGCCTTAACTGAAGGATCTCACAGGAGTGAGGGAGGTAGAGATTGAGACATGGGAAACGAAATAAAATGTGGTCTAACTAAACACCATAAAACAGAAGCCCGAAGTAAGTACAGCTTCAAAGGTGGTGGGGTGACACCCCAGGTAGGAGAAATGTGAAATGGGGCGAGCATTGTACAACTCAGGCCGACACCTGAGGAGGTTAGATCTGTGCCCTTGGGTGCGTGTGACATCTCTCTTGCTCCCCTCACCCCGGAGTAGGAGTGACACTCTGCCACAACTCTCCTAAAAACTCTTCCTTCTCCTCCCTTCACATTAGAATCCCACCCTATGGTTTAATACAACCAATACAATGATATTGGGAGACAAAGATGCAAAATTCCTAAAGGGCTCCGTCCCGCCGTGCTCAGGACCCGGTTCTTTAGAACCCCAGCCTGTGCTAGCACAGCTAAAAGTTGCTTTCCTGAAGCCTGGTGTGTCGGCTCTGCGATCAGAATCCCAGGACAAGATTGGGAAGAGGCCAGTTCAGGAAACGTTCAGAGTATGTATTGCCTTAGAAGACTGTCTGAGGGAAGCCTGGGAAAATGAAGGAAAAAAGTCTAGAAAGAGCTTGGAGCCGACACAGGAGCAATGGGCGGGAATCTAAAAGTAACTGTGAGTCTACCAAAAAGGCTTGACTGGGGGTGGAGTGAATATAATTGAAATGACCTAAGATGTCACATAATTACCAGTAAGGAAACTGGATACCGAAGGGACAGATATGGAGGCGATGTGCCTAACGAGGAGTCTTCTTCTAAAGTCCCTGAAGGAGGCTCCATGCTTGCCTCAGATCTACCTAGACACACATAAACGGTAGACACATGTTTTAAAGGAGAAACAAAAGCTGACAGGAAGGCTTGGGTGCACCCCGAGGGGGAACGCAAGCCAAACCTTATCGGGAAAAACAGGTTGCCGTGTGACATTCTCGCCCCTATCAGTAGTTACTCCTGGGCCCTGCAGCCGCGGGTGAATCTGCCTAGAAGTTTCGAGCAGAGGAGCAATATAGCTGAAGTGACCCGAGCGACCACACAATTCCCAGTAAAGAAGCTAGCTCCCTACAGGGAAAGGCAAATGAGCTGAGACGTCAAAATCAGCCACCGTTCCCTTTCCTGCGTCCCTTGGAACTATCCCAACTCAGTGACCACATCACGGTCTTCTGCCTGTGCAATATCTAGCTGCCAATCAGAATCACGTCTGATGTCACACCGGATGAATCAGGCTTTTGGCGTCTTGCCACATCACTTCGAGAAGTAGCGATGGGAAGGGGGGGAGTGATGGTGGTGGTGGTGGGTGATGCCACGTTCCAAGCACGTCATCATAACTTAAGTTTAAACTTGCAGTGGCGCGGAGAAGTCCGTCTTTAAAGCCATCAGCGAAGCAGACGCTCCCTTAAACACCCTCCTGCTGCCGCTGCAGCCTTTTTCTCCCTCGTCCGGCCCCCAAGCCAGAGAACTGGGCCCAGCTGTCGAAGACCTTCTGGGAAAAGTTCACCTCTGGCTCCAGTCTGCGCTCTTCTGGCATCGCTTCCCAATCCCTGTGCTCCTTGCCTGGCTCAGCGTGGTCTGTGACATTTGCAGGGGCTCACGTGGAGTGCCCAACCTCATCGCTCTGAGCGATGACTCCTAGGAACTTCCCAAGGACCAGACTGATGCAGGCTCCGACACGCAGGAGAGGGGGCAGTGAACTGAGTGTCTGGAGGGCCTGGGGCAGCCGGCTGGGCTCCAGCAGAGTAAGGGGGTTCATCTCAACAGCTGGGGCGATTTCGGTCTTCACCGCCTGCTCCCGGTCCTGGCGCCGCTCCAGTCAGATGGCTGCTTGCTTGCTAGACATCCTCCCAGGCGCTCTCCCTGACTCACTTGGCTGCTCCTGTGTTGTACTCCCTTTCCTGGATCTACAGGGTTTGAAGTACAAATCCGAACCCGCCATCTAGATCCTTTCTCCATCCCTGCCGCTGGTGCTGGGACACACGCCCGAGGCCACCCAAAGTTTCCCAGGCTGGTTTGGGGGCGGGGGAAGGGGGCAGGAAGACTGAGCAACTCAGCAAGTCAGAAACTGCCTGCTCCAGGAGGTGAGCGTGCTGGACAGGTCCCCCAGCGGCGTACAGCTGCGGAGGGACCTCACAGACCTCACGGTGGGTGCCCTCTATGAAACCCCACAATTCCTGGTGGGGCGTCTCCACTCCACAAAGCCCTAAGATCGTGGAATTATGAAGGTGGCTGGGTGCTAGGCTCTTTGCTTTTAGAAAATCTTTACACGTTTAGAATCGGGTAGAGGAGTCCCCAGCCCATGAAGTACCTCCCCTCCACCACCACCACCGCTTTTCTTCTCCAGGTTTAGGCGCTTGCCCTGAAGTTTTTGGAAATGAGATTCATCGAACCTTTCTTCGTACATGCTAATTTTTCCTCGTTCCTGTTCCCACTGTTTTGGTTATAATTCCCCCCAATTCCAGTTTAACGTAAAAGTTCTCTTATCCGGAGGCTGCACGCCCTCTCCAAAACGCATCATGCACTGAACACCGAGTTCCTCAGTAGCCACGAAGAGGGCCAGCACCAGCTCAGACTCCACGAAGGAAACGTTCAGGGTATTCAGGATGGCACAGCATCAGTGACAGTCCCTTGGGGGGGACTGCGGGTGGCTGAAGGTGTTTGTCCCCGAGCAGAAAGGATCAGTCACAAAAAATAAAAAAAATAAAAACAAACTAACAAACAAAAAAAAAAACTGTCCAGTAGGAGAAAGATGTCAAAATGATGGTAGGGAATCCATCCATCCATCCCTAAAGCATATCCAAGCATGTGGCAAGTGTTTAGGGTAAAGCTTTAAAAAAAAAAAAAAGGAGGAAGGTGGGGGGTATTCCTGATGGTTTTGCCAATATTAAAATTCCATGGATTTGGCTAGTCCCATTTCTTTTCTTTTACATCATCAATTCAGAATTCTATAAAGAAAGAATGACATCAAAGAAAATCATTGGCCTAGAAGAAAAGAGCCCGTAGGCGTTTAGGTGTTATATATACGGAGCCAGAAAGCACTGGAGCATCAGGGAGACTCCAACTTCAGGCAACAGCATGGGTGACTATGGGCCTTATGTGCACTGGGGAGGTGGCTTGGGGCTGGCGCCTGAGCACAGTCCTTGCAGGTCTAGAGGCTCTCCGAGCTTGGAGGGGGAAATTTCCGTGGGAAGCAGAGTTGGAACTGGGTTTGGGTGAACGTTTTCTCACTATGTGTCTTTTTCAGTTCTTCTCAGGGACCTCTTCTTCTTGCAAGTGGTACGGTGGGTGCTAGCTTACAACTTTTCCCTTTGCAACTTCACGGAGATTTCAAATATATATTCCGAAGTCATTTATCATGACTTGGCTGAATATTTGAATGGGGTAAGTGGAGAGACTTTTTGAAAAAAAATATATATGTATATATACATATATATATATATATATATTCTCTGGGGGTAGCTACATATCACCCAAGCCACAAATCCACTTTCAAGGAAAGGAAAATAATTTGGAAAAATTATCCCCAAACTGTCTTAAGAAGTGGCATTTCAAATACCTTGGCGTATAAAATGTGTATCCAATTGGCTTTTATGGAGCGAGCAGAGGCCGGCAATGGTTATGGATATTGGTCTACTCCTTGCTTACACAGGGGGAAACCCTTGGGAGATAAGAACTCAGAAGTGGGGGCAGCTAAGACATGGAGCTGTGTTTCTAGTTTCAGGATACTGTTATGAGATGCGGCACACTCTAATTCCTTTTAAATCCGAAGCAGCGACTGTTTCTCTGATAATCCCTATTCTTAAGTGCAGTGTGAGTTAGTGGTGAGCGTGTATAAAGCAGCTCTAGACTTTCAAAGGATGGTCCTTTGCTCAAGTGGATAGCAAGGGCTCGGTGCAGGTGTGCCCGCTCTGGGTGGGGCTGGAGCTCCCTCTGAAAGCTAGCAAAATCAGAAAGCTAAATGTTTCACCACCTTGTCCATCACAGAGGGTCAAGCCACTGGGTTGAAATTGCGTTCAGCGAGCCCTGGAAATCTGGAAGCGGAAGGGCTGGGGAACGATTTTCCTTTGGCTCAGATCTATATCCTAATGTGCTTTCTTCCAGAGCCTTTTCGACCAATACGAGAGCTGTGACAACTCGGTGAGTAAAGTGGTCGGCAGTGCAGGCTTTCCCCGGGGTGGCAGGCAAACCGGGAAGGGAGCTGGGGAAGACCCTCCAGCCGGTAGCTGAGCTCCAGGAGATGCAGGCTGCTGAGCAGATAGGAGACGTCTGGGCTGCCCGAGCAAGGCTCCAGGCAGTCTAGGACGCCACTTCTCGGTTTAGAAGGATCAGAGTCCCGGTTGGCTGAGCAAGATTGCAGTAGGCACCCGCTTCTGCCCTGGGAAGAAAGGCCAATGGGAAACCCAGAGGAACGAAGTCCAGATACCTCCCAGGGTCCCGGGCATCAGCGCTGGCTTGGGACAACCTCCTCGGAGGCTGGGCGGAGCCAGCAGGGGTGGAAGCCCTTCCAGTAGGCGCTCTCGGCTACTTTTGCCAGGCCCCTCCCTCCTGTGGGTTGATTCTGTTTCCCTCTCAAGCCAGACTGGATTCTGATCCCGGACACCTTCGCAGTGTCTTCCGTCCCCTCTTCCCATCCCCTCCCTGCCCCTTTCATTCAGTTTTTAATTTCTGGCGTTTTCTTTGCTCCCGGAACTCTGTGAGCAGACAGATTGTCTCATGAAAATCGAGCACCTTACTCTCAATCCTGTCCCTGGCTGCCCGTCACTCCCCTGGGAAACATTCGCCTTCAACACGAAAGCAACACTCCTTAGTCAGTGCCCAGGCTACTCTGAAACTCAGGTAAGCCGCAAACATCATATGCTTGCTTTGCAATGAGTGGGGAGAAAGGAGCCCTGAATTAACCTGGGGCTTTATGTGCAGTGATTATTTTTTTTTAATTCTGATTTTATCTTTTAGGGAGCAAGGAACCAAGTCGAGCTTAACTTGACAGAAACACCCAGAAACAGTCTATCCCTAGAGTTCTATTTTGTTGTTCTTTGGTTTGAATTTTGGTTCCAAATCTAAGTCGGTGTTCCAAGGTGTAATCAGTGATCCTGTCTTCTACAGTAGTAGATTATTCTCCTAGTTCCCAATTCTAGGGCACACAATCCACACTCCAAAATACCTGGGTCTTGTGCTTGAAAGCCTGCTGCTGTTCACGCTCTGCCTAGACTGTCACTTCGCAGTAACGTGCTTTTTCTTAACTTTTAAATTAATTTCGACCCTTTTTCACGTCACTGGCTGTGTGAAATTGCGATCTCTTTTCACAAATTACTTGTGCGTGCAGTTAGATATGAATGAGTGGAAAAATTAAGAGTAAGAACTCCGGAGACAGCCTGCCTGACTTTGGGCTGCTGAGGTTTGGATAAAGTGCTTAGCCCAGGGGGCTTTGGTGAAGTAAAGACGATACTGGTGCAGATGCAGGACTGTCGTGGGAATTAAGTGAGTCAGTGCGCTTGGAAGCACCGAGAAACGGGGCCTGACACACGGTCACGGTTCCTCGACGTTTGCATGGCTTGGCAAACAGAATATTTGTTTTCATGATGGCATGCTTAAGACAGACTTTTGTGTGTGCATGCGTGCGTATACGTTGGTGCAAATGGGCGTGCAGGCTTGCTAACTCAGTAGAGTCTGTCTATCATGTGAAGGTAAGTGTAAATAAGGCTGTCATGTTTTAGGGCTTCAAGACTGAACCCATAGAGTTCAATCAACCATCTAGGTTGAGCTTGCAGTACCAGGCCTTCTTTTCACGGAGACCCTAGCAAATCCTCAGATAGACATCGTATAATTTAGCCATAGAACCAGAGCTCAAGGGACAGGCTTGACTAAATCTCTAGGCTTTGTGTGAAAGGGGGACAACCTGAAGGAATTTATCTCGGCCTCTTCAGCCCAAAGGTGAAGCTGGAGAACACGGGTCACATTACTGTTTAATAATCCAGTAACTTTTGTCCCCAGGAGGCCAGTCTGTCATGACTCTAGGGCAGTTCATTTGAAGAACTATGCCAGAGCCGTCCTCAGAGTGGGTCTGTAGATATTTAGTGTGTGAGCAAGAAAACTTGACTTTTGAGGAACAGCCTGAGTTTGCTGAGTTGTGCCTACCAAGATACAAAAGACAGATTGTGCCCTCTGGGAGCTTACCTTGTCAAAGAGATCACGAAACTGTGATTTTACTCATACATTCAATTATGCAATAAATATCTGACATTTCTTATGCATAAAACTCTGTACTCAGTGTTTTGGGGGAATACCCATGATGCAATAGCAGTAAGAGCCAAGTAAAGTGACACCTACTCTTAGGCCCAGAAGTGTTTCAGAAAGAACTATTTGAGCCATTAGCAGAGGCTTTTTGGAGGAGGTGGTGGGAGAGGCAGGGTTTTCCTTTGGAGAAGCACATGCAATCACACAGTGAACAAGTATTTGGGGAATTTCTTGAGAAAGGGATATAAACAGAAGCAAAAGCTGTCACTCGCCAGCTGTTAAGGATAGCAAAAACTAATGCTGAGTTTTCTCCTATTCCACAGAGAAACAGTACTCAGGAAATGAAGCACGAAGTTAAAGACATCTGTCTGAATCAAACCTCACAAATACGGTTGTTGTGGTCTTCCCTTATTCATGCTATAGAACACTAAACTTATCTTTCATTATATAGTATGGAAATCTTTCATGTTTTTAGTAGACAGAATACTAAGGGTGTGGCATTTAAAAGAACACTAATGTTTAGTCTTTAATTACAGGAGGGATTCTTAAGCAATTCTGGCAAATTGCTATTGTTTGGTGTAGGTGCTCTAATATCCTTGAAAATATCTATTTTGTTAATGGCTGGCTTCTGAGAAGGGTCTCTCTTCTGTACCTGCAGACGCCTTTCTCTGGGGGAAACCTAAAAGTGTAGTAGGGAAGGGAACTCAGAGTGGAAAAAAAAGTTGGAACCAATGGCAGCATCTAAACTCTGTTCAAAGCCAAGAATTTTTCTACCTGTAATGATTTTTCCAACATTCTTACCCTAAAATTTTACAAAGAAGACAATGACAGCCAAGGAAACTGTACGAGCGGTTGGTCTGAAAGAAGCATGTGGAACTTGAAAGAAACCGCTGTGTGAATCCAGCTTTAAAGGCATCTAACAGACAACAGTGGAGATTCGAGCAGACCCTCAAGCGCCTTTGTGCAGCTGGCTATGAGATGCGTATTTAAACTTGTATATAATGTATTTCTAATTTATTTTGTCACCACTTTTGAAAATACACATGCTGCTTTGCAACTGATAAATTTCTTAATAGAATAATTCTCAAGTTCCTTTCTTTCGAATGGTGCTTTAAATTGGTTAAGCAATTGCCACACATACTTTTCTAAGTGACACTACTGTTGTTCGCATCTTTTTAAAAAAACTTCCTTATTGAATCTTTTGGGGTTTCACATCATGCACCCCAATTCTGTTCACTTCCTGGTCCTCCCACGTCCCCCTCATCCCTGGTATGGCCCCCAGGAAAGACACGAAGTAGGCAAACAAGCAAACAAAATCAAGAACACAAACAACCCCAATAAACCGACACAGAACAAAAGCCACACCAGGAACAGGCATGCCTCTGCTTCTCCTTCTCTCCTGTCTCTCTGTCACCTCTTCATCCGCCCTGATGACACTGGAGGCTTTGGTGTGATATGTAGTATACTCCCTTGTTCCATCAGCTTAACTAGCAACCGTCCATTGCCTCTGGTTTTTTTGGTACATCATACTCTCTGGGTCCTCTCCAGAACTCTTCTGGAGTATCCTGCGGGTGCCCGGAATCTTGGAGATCCTGAGAGTATTGTTCCACAGGACCAGTCCCTTCACCAGCTCCAGCAGGACCCAGATAGGGTAGATGCTAGGGTGTGTCAAACCCAAGGCCAGTGGCGGGCAGGCGGGGGTGTAAGCCAGACAGGTCAGCCCCAGCCCCGGGGGCGGATGTGGAGATGAAGTCACCTCCCCTACATGCATGCCCTCTGGGTCGGTTCATCCTCGATTGTGTTAAGGTTGGGGGTCCTCTCTCCCAGGGTGCAGGAGCCACCTCTCTTGCTGTGGTGGCCAGCAAAAGGCAAGGTCAGCTTTCCCAGGGCAGTGAAGGGCGCTACTGGTTCAAACCCCTCCCTCCATTTCATCTCACGGGATTCCTAAGGCCTCCTGGGGTGACACTGGCGACCAGTTGAGGAAATGCCTCCATGAGATCCAGCTGTATCCTGAAGTTGTGAACATGGGACGACTGTCCCATTCCTCATGTGTCACGTGGCCACATAGGTGGAGTAGAGACACCCTCTGGCCCCACACCCATCACCATGAGGCAGAGGGGAGAGCTGTCCCTGAGGTCAAAAGGGCAGGAGAACGCCCCTTCCCGCCACCAGCTGCAACACTTGGGAGAGCAGGTCCTGCACCTTGCCTGGGCAGCACACTGGAGCCAACCCCATTGGCAGAGGTGTGGGCGAGCCAACCCTGATACTGGGAGCACTGGAGAGCTGTCACCTGTCACGGGGCAGCGCGCGCGCGCTCGCGTGGGTGGGAGAGAGACGTTCACTCCCCACCGTTCCCCATCAACTGTTGATGCAGGTGGGAGGGTTACAGAGCTGGAAAGCTAGCCCTGCCCTCACCTGCTGCGGAGAACCGCCGGGAAGGGCTGGCAGACTGACAAACCCTGCAACTTTCCAGGCTCAGAGCCACGGGGGAGAGCTGGCCCACCCCCATCATCCACACCATCTGTGATCTGCCGGAGCCTGTGAAGGACTCTGACCCGCAGACTCAAAGCTGCAGGATCTCCATAGCACAGGGCAACAGCAGGGCGTCCAGGAGGAGCCCAGTGAGGGCCCAGCATCGATAGTGTAGCGGACACCAGAGGCCTCGAACCAGACTCTCTGCCACGAACACTTGCAAGTAAAGACGTATGGATAAGAGGGTTTACGGCGTGACTCACTGAGTCACGCTACAGATTCCATGACGAGATTTTCCTTTTTTCTCTTGAATTTTATGGGGGGGGGGTAGAGGGTGGATACTCAGGGATGGCAAATGAATGGGATCCAGATGCTTGATGTGGAAGACGCAAAGAATAGATAAAAAACAAAGTAAAAAAAAAAAAAAAAGACCCAGCTGTGGATCATTTTCTTAACTAGTGATCAGTTTGGGAAGACCCAGTCCTGGTGGTCCTGGGTTCTACAAGCCAGCAGGCTGAGCAAGCCTCAAGGGGCAACCCAGAAAGCAGCGTGGCCTCTGCATCAGCTCCCGAGTTCCGGCTCGGTACCCGTGCGAGTTCCTGCCCTGACTTCCTTGAGTGACGGACGGTGATACGGAAGCCAAACAAACCCTTTCTTCTTGGACTTGCTTTTCGGTCGTGGTGTTTCGTCACGGCGATTGAAACCCTAAGATGAGCGCTTACAAATGCCTTACCTACGTATGGAAGTACAAATAACCCGAGACTAATGACTGCGATAATCTTACCTAATGAATATAAAAAATAAGGCCCAAAAGACACTGTTCCTGTGTAACTTAGCTGTATTCCACAACACACCCCAAGGATGCTTCTGAAGCAAATGATGCCTCACACGTGTGTGAGCACAGCCACACAGAGACACACCTACGTAGTTAAAAACAAATCTTTAAACAACAAAAGAGAAAGAAAACGGAAAGGAAGGAAGAAGGGAAAGTATGAGAGGATCTTGAGAACAGAAAATTGGTAAGAACTATTGTGTCCTGTGAGGCCCGGTGGCACACCCTGAAGCAGGCAAATCTTTATGTGTTCAAGACCAGCTTGATCTACACAGTGAGTTCCAAGAAGCCAGGGCTACAGCATGAGATCCTGTCTCAAAACTAAGGGGCAAAATATGGTCCTTGACAAACCTAAAAGGTACGACTGACTCAGAACTGTAGTAGAAGTTAGAATTAATATATTGAACATTAAACAAATTGTTACAACTCTTTCAAGATGGTTAGGGAACAGAGAGGATGCAAGCTCAGCTTCTAGATACGAAAATCACAATGTGCAAAATAATACACAGTGAGGAGGTTGGGCATTGAGATATTACAATTAAAGACGTGCTAAGAAAAGTATCCTAAATAAAGCACACATGGAAAACAATTAAAAGTGAAAAGGCCATCAGTGAGTCATGAAACAATTAGAAGTACCTAATCTATGTGTAGCAAGAGTGTCTCAAAGAGTGCAGTAAGAAATACTGCAAATACAGAAAAAAATTAGACAAATAAACATTGGTTCTAGGTTACAGCTTGGAAGTCTCTAACCCTGCAATTCCAAGAAGCTCTCAAGAGTACAGAGAGCAAAACCACCATGATGCCCAATGAATCAAATTGCTCAGGAAATACTAGTATCGGCGGCTGGAATTAGGAAAGTCTTGAAACACTTTTCTAACATCTTTGATTCTACTCCTTTGATCTTTTCCGTTCTGATTTTTACACACACACACACACACACACACACACACACATACACAATCACATCCCATTGTGGTGTGTGGTAAACAGAAATAAACATTGAGTAGCTTTAACTACTGACTTCCACCAGTTAATTTCTGTTAAGCAGCACTGCTGGAATGGTCCATGTGATTATTCTAACTTTTTTTTTTATCTTCAATTGAATTGCCTTTATTTTAAACTTAATTTTTAATTAAAATATAATTACACTATTTTCTCCTTCCAGCTCCTCCTATAATCTCCATCTTTCTCAAATTCATAGACTCTTTTATTGTTAATATAAAATCTGTAATATATATTCATGCATAAATATGTAAATGTAACTTACTTAATCATTTAGTGTTTCTTGTAAGTATGTGATTTCAAGGTTAACCGCTTGGTATTGGATAGCCAAATGAGGACTCATCTCTGGGAAAGATGAATTTTCTTGCTCTCAGGATTCATTAGTTGCCTATAGTCCTTTGTCTAGATATAGGACCTTATGAGGCTTTCTCCTTCCGTGTTAGCTAGCCTATTGGTGCTGTTCTTGTTCAAGTCTTATTCAGGCTGCCATATCATTGAGGTATTTGCTGGGTGAAGCTTCCCTGTCAATTTTGGGAGATGCAATCTGAAATAGAGGCTAGGATTATCATTAATAAACCAGTACTTAAATATCTGCAGCAAACTTGTGATATTTATCCTGATTTTATAGATGTAAGAAAACATATAGTGAGTAAAACACACATTGTAATACAACTAATACATCAGTATCTGGCTTAGTTCTAAGCATTTTCTACTACTTAGGAGTATAAATTTACAGTGTTCTGTACCAAGTGATGAATTCACATATTCCCCAAATAGAAGATGCTATAGTCATGTTTTCATCAGGTTTTGTAACAATTCTTCATCATGAACATATTTCTCTTTGATTACTCAAGAACTTTGATTAGTATATGACAGTCTAGGTGTTCCCAATAACCTTGTTGCAGAAGTAACTGGGTTACAATCAAAAGACAGGTGTACTTCCCTTGACATTAGTCTTTTGCAGAGTGAGCATATGAACATGCTTTCTCTTTAATAATATAAGTTTCGTGGGAACTCTGAAAAGAAGAAGGGATAGAGAATGGAAATTTTCCATTCTGTGTGCAAAGACATATTCGTCAATAATTACAAATGACAGGTCTCTTAAGATTGTCATTGAGATGAGTTTGTAAATGCATAGCTTAGGATGAAAATAATATGAGCTTTTAAAGTATAATTAAACAAGTGTGCTAATCATCATTGAAATATGAAGTCTATATCTTGATTTCTCATTCTGTGAGCTAACTGAATGACTAATTTTGAATTACCTATGTGTGAGTTTACTATCTACTGTTGGCAGATAGGAATACTAAGCAAAGATAAATTAATCTTGATGTAAGGGGTAATTTTAGATGGAGTTATGAAAGTCTCTTGGTTCTTGCCTTTTTGAAAGCACCAAATCAAGGGACATAGACAATTTAAGCAGAAATTTACAGAGCAAAGCTAAACAAAACAAACATTTTAATGAGACATTGGAGAAGACTTCCCCAGAGGGTAGAGCAACCCATTGCCTTACAGATTTGAAAACAAACCAAGCAAGCAAACACAAGGGCCAAGATGTAGCTAAGTGGTATAGTGTTGGGGGGAAGTCCTGTGCATATTTGTCAATAAAGCACTGCTGGCCAATAGGAATCTAGATAGGTGGAACTAGGAGTCCAGGAGAACTCTGGGAAGGAGAAACACAAGAGAGTCCAGATGTAACGCCATGGAGTAGGAAGCCCGGAAACGTCTCCGGTAGGAGACATACTTAGATTAACAATTATGGGGTAATTACTTAAGTCAGAGCTAGCCAATAAGAAACAAGCAAGGCCAACAGCTTTATAATTAATATAGCCTCCTGTGTGTTTATTTGGGACTGATGCGGCTCTAGAACCAGGCTGGCGGGAAGGCTCCTCTCAAAGGAAAAAGCCTCCCTTTACAAAAATGGTGTTAGAAGCGGGATTGAATTTCCATGTAGAATGACAAAAGCTTTAAAGGAATTTTAGAAACAGAAGAACGGAGAGAAGCACAGATTTTTCGTAGCAGATTTTCTCAGGTGGGCTCTGTTCTGCTAGTGACAAGCCGAGATTCACGTGGCTCGCTTAAGGGAGTCTTCCTGACTCGGCATTAAAAAAAAAAAAACCAACAAGGTTGCTTTAAGAGACTCTGCTAACGATTAAAAGGTGTGTACATACAGCTGGAAGTGGCAGTGACCACATCTCTGAGCCGGCAGCTTTTGCTGGATGTCAGACTGAGACAGTAAGCTGGAATCACGCTTACACCCGCCATCTTGGAAACGGCAGTTTAAACAGCCGTGGTTTTAACAGATAAGACACGTGGCCAGAAAAACGTAAAGATTTACAGTAAAGTCAGACTTGGATGAACAAAACCTCTAAAGGTTTACAGTGTGTTTAAAAATATAGGTAAGATTGAGAGACAAAATGAAACGGCAAAGTGTTAAATAAGTAGAGAAGCCGGCTGTGGTGGCGCACGCCGGTAGGAATTGCTGCAGAGGCAGAGGCAGGCAGATTTCCAAAGAGAAACCCTGTCTCAGAGAAAAATAAATAAAAGTGAAAGAAATAAAGTAATAGTAGATAAATAAATAAGCCATGTAAAGATGGAAAATACACAGAGAGTCTGGATACTGTACGCTATTGTGTTTTTCAGTGTTTTCATTGCTAAGGAAGGAACAAGTGCTAAAGTACACTTGATTATAAATGCTGCTGAATTAATTCAACTTCTATCTTTTGAAAATGCCTTGACTTCAAAATTTAAGTATAAGGATATGATACTTGGGAAAGGAGATTTTATTTATGTTTCTACAGAAAATGAAAAGCTGAGGATTCCTTCCAGGCTTCTGTGGTTTGATAAACCAAGACCCCCGGAAGCAATGGACCAGGTGTTCCAACAACTGAAACAGCTAAGATGATGCAGCTTCACAGACCCTAAAAATAAGGACTTTTACAGGTTTCTGAGTTTTGTCATGATCCCCATGGTATAAACAGCGCCCCCTTCCAGCATGAAGCAGTTTGGAATGAGCGACGTCCTAATTCCCATCTTGTTTATAAATCTTTGTTTTCATTTAAATGGGACTGTTTATAATTGGTTAATGATCACAGCCGATCTCTTGTTAATGGTAAAAAGGGGAATTATGTTATGGGTATGTTTTTTCATTTATTGATACAAATTCAAGGACAATTTTGTGATGTGTATATTTCTCCTCTTGATTAAGTATTGTGCTTATACTGATCTTTTAAAAATAATACATAATTAAATACAGACTATAGATACTTATAATAGTCAGAACTTATAGTTAGGTAAGTTAGGTTTTCTAGATAGATAGAGATGTATTTGGGACAGATAGATAGTATTCAAACCTTTCAAAGACCTTCAGAAAATGGCATTTAAAATGGTTTAGGGTTTTTCTTGACAATGAGAAATGTCTGCTCCTGGCAGCACCAATTACATCTGAGAGGAAGATGGGAATCGAAGAAACTTGTTATGGAGTTTGCTTTCAACATGGCAAGATTAGCCATTTGGGCAAGAAACTGCTCTTGCCTGTACTGCTTGACTGTTGTTGTATAATCTGGACATGCAGTACCCACAGGAAAGTGACTGCTGAACTCAGTCTTACAGGGTTCCTGCTTCATGGAAGAGTCTACAAGACTTTCTGCAGGACACAGAAAAATGACCGACAGACTGCGAATGCAGATGGACAGTTTGAAATTTCCTGCTTTGCTGAGAAATCTTCTGGATACATTTTGGCCTATGGGCTGAAGATGGATGCCCCGACAATACAGAGGAACTTCGGGTGACTGTCCAGGTAGCAAGATGTCTCTGTCAATCCTAGTGTTTATATATTATCCTTCTGTGGTCTTTGATGGAGTTGAAGACAGATATAATTATAGTTTTCCTTAGTTATGATAAGAGATAAGCTACATATAGGACTTTGGACTCACAAGAATGAGATAGATGATATTTTCTTTAAATCTTGCTAAATGTTGATAGACAAAATATTGTAACTATGTTATTACTTGATAACTGTTCTTTTATATATAATTTGACTATGTTAAAGTTAAGACCTTTCTTTTTGTTTAAACAGAAAAGAGGAGATGTTGGGGGGAAGTCCTGTGCATTTGTCAATAAAGCACTGCTGGCCAATAGGAATCTAGATAGGTGGGACTAGGAGTCCAGGAGAACTCTGGGAAGGAGAAACACAAGAGAGTCCAGATGTAACACCATGGGGTAGGAAGCCCGGAAACTTCTCCAGTAAGAGACATACTTAGATTAACAATTATGGGGTAATTACTTAAGTCAGAGCTAACCAGTAAGAAACAAGCAAGGCCAACAGCTTTATAATTAATATAGCCTCCTGTGTGTTTATTTGGGACTGATGCAGCTCTAGAACCAGGCTGGCAGGAAGGCTTCTCTCAAAGGAAAAAGCCTCCCTTCACAGTATAGCCTTTGTCTGGCATGAATTTCATCTTACACACACACACACACACCATAAAAATGAGAGTTGAAATAAATGGTTTATAAAATTCAATAACAATGATGCTTCTCATGGAAGTTAGCTAAAATTTCTATAGTTCCAAGACTTCAGAGCAAAATTGCCATTATGCTTTATTAAGATACACATGCTTCTAATACAGGGTTTTTGTGGGTGATAGGGCCTTTCATGGTTTGGTTGTGTGTAACCCAATAACATAGGGTTCCCAACACTTCTAGTCACCAAAGATTGACCTGGGCCAGTGGATTTGTGTTCCTTGTGTCACATCAGTGAAGATTACAAACATGGATAGAAGTGGAAGCAAGCTTTACAGAAAGATGAGAAGTTGAAGAAAAGAGAAAAATCAGATAAGAGTGAGAGAAGCTCCCTAGAGTCGGAGAGGTTCCCAAGAGAGGAATACTGTTGAACTTCCTTGCCTACAACTTTTTTTTCATATTATTACTAATGTTTTTTTATTTAAATTAGAAACAATTTTATTTTACATGTCAATCCCAGGTCCCTCTCCCTCCCATCATCCCCTACCCCCCACCAATCCCCCATTCCATTCTCTTTCTGCTCCCCAGGGAGGGTGAGGCCTTCCATGGGGGATCATCAAAGTCTGCCATATCATTTGGGGCAGGGTCTAGGCCCTCCCCATGTATCTAGGCTAAGAGAGCATCCCTCTGTGGAGAATGGGCTCCCAAATCCAATCGTGCACTAGGGATAAATACGGATCCATTACCAGGGGCCACATAGACTATCCAGGCCTCCTAACGGACATTCAGGGAGTCTGGCTTAGTCTTATGCTGGTTTCTCAGCTGTCAGTCTGGGGTCCATGAGCTCCCCCTTGTTGAGGTCACCTGTTTCTGTGGGTTTCCCCAGCATGGTCTTGACCCCTTTGCTCATCACTCCTCCCTCTCTGCTCTCTGTTCAGCTCAGTGCTTAGCTGTGGGTGTCTGCTTCTGCTTCCATCAGCTACTGGATGAAGGCTCTAGGATGGCATATAAGGTAGTCATCAATCTCATTATAGGGGAAGGGCATTTAAGGGAGCCTCTCCACTATTGCTTAGTTAGTTGGGGTCATCCTTGTGGATCTCTGGACATTTCCCTAGTGTCAGATTTCTCTTTAAACTTATAATGGCTCCCTCTATTAAGTTATCTCTTTCCTTGCTTTCCTGTATTCCCCCCCCCCCCAATCGTACTCTTCCCTCGTGTCCTCCTCCCTGTCCTCTTTCTCCTAACTCCCTCTCCCCTCCCCCTGTGCTCCCAAATAGCTCAGGAGATCTTGTCTCTTTCCCCTTCTCCGGGGGACCATGCATGCCTCTCTTAGGGTCCTCCTTGTTTCATAGCTTCTCTGACGGTGTGGATTGTTGTCTACAGTTTTTTTAAGAATACATTTTAATTACATTAATTCCCCCTTCCTTTTCTCCCTCCAGCTCCTGCCAAATCCTTTGCCCAACTCCTCCCGTGTCTCCACCACTCTCAAATTGATAGTCTCTTTTTCTTAGATTATTATAAGTATGCACAGATGTATAAATCCAAGTGGCTGAGTCTGTTTGTATCGATTGTGTAGATACGGTTCCGGGTATGATCACTAGAGTTTGTGTAGTGCTACAGCAGAGACTCAACAAAGGCTGAGGTCATTTCTTTGAGATTGGCTAGTCCCCTGTGTTATCCTGGGTCAAGTCAGGGAGGACCCACACACTTCATGCATGTTTCCAAACAGAGAGACAACCAGGTTCCTGATTTTCCTAACTGGAACGGCACCAACCTCCTCTGTCCACCTCTAACATTTTTTTTGTTAGGTACTGGCTTTGACTGTCCGTCCGTGAGCCAGTAACTAGCTCCAGCTGGTATTGGCATTGTTGACCTCACAGGTGTCTTGCTAGTAGCAAATTAGACGATATTCCCTTTGCTTTCACAGTTACATGACCAGCTGGTAGCTTCATCGTGACAGTGAGTTCCCTCTATCCCAGCCACCAGTAGCTGCAGTCTTTCTTGGTCACCTCATATACGCATACCTCAAGGTTTGTTCCTTGTCTATGGGATAGTCTAGAATAACGTCCTCGATGGAAGTTTCTTGTTAGAACCCATCCTTATTTGCAACTTTGTGTGTTGCAATTAGCTCCATGAGAAGCAAGGATATATAAAAGAACAATAGTGCCTGGCCTCTCTTCCTCAAAGACTTTTGGGGGGATGGCTATGCTCTTATCACTGACCCAGAGCCCTGTCCTGCTATATCGACTAACTTGGTTCTCTCATACCTGGCTAGAAGCCTTCTTTTTCATCCTTCTTGGTGTCCCAGGCTCTGTCATTTTAACCCTTAGCCTTTCTTTCAAACACAGCTTCTATTCTTGTTGCAGCACATGTAACTTAGGGCTCTCATCATCAGTCCCTTTCCTGACCACCTTCAGAAAATTAGCTCCTGTGTCACCTGTGTGCTGGGATACAGACTTATTAGGCAAATCTCTTATTTCCACCCCAGTTGACAATTTTCCAGACAGACAGATGAACTCCTAATCCTCCATCACCGGAGGGACAGTGGGACAACCAGAAAGATCAAGTCCCCATAGAGAAGAGTATTGGACTGAAAGCAAAAAGAATTTACATGTAATACTTTCTTTCCATCTATCTAATTGCATATTCACAGTCCAAAGTAGCTCACTCATGAAGGGAATGAGAAAGTAAATTAAAAAAAGACATAAAAACCTTACATTTCTACTGCATTTGGTTAATACAATAAAAAAGAAGCAAACATTTACAAACTGGATAACTCAAGGAACAGAAAACTATCTTTAAAAATTTCCTAAAACTTAGTGGCTTTCAACAACAACAAATATTTATTAATTATACAGCTTCAGATTCAATTTTAGGAATACATGATCCCCAGAGATGGTTCAGGTATCTTCATGTAAGATGTTGGTCAAAGCAGCTGTGGCCGTCAGAAACCTTAACTGGGGTTGATGGATCTGCTCCCAAGGTCGTCACCTCACAAACCTGACAGAACTTCTTTCTGGTTGGCCGGCAAGAGGCCTTCAGTTCTTTGCTATGTGGACACCATCCTGACGTGTCCTCTCCTTCAGGGATCACACAGCAACTCTCCACTCTTGACTACATTTCCTAGAATCCTCCTCGACTCCTAGTTCCACCTCTCTTGCTTCCCTATTGGTGAACAGTGCGTTATTCAACAACCAATAAGACAGCACATACACAGAAGGACTTCCCCCATCAACTTGGAAATGTTTTATGTGATCCAGACATGTTGCATAGGGTCAACCTTTTTTTTTTTTTTTTTTGGTTTTTCGAGACAGGGTTTCTCTGTGGCTTTGGAGGCTGTCCTGGAACTCACTTTGTAGACCAGGTTGGCCTCGAACTCACAGAGATCCACCTGCCTCTGCCTCCCAAGTGCTGGGATTAAAGGCATGCGCCACCAACGCCCAGCTACTTGGAAGGGTCAACCTTTTTAGTGACAGCAATTTAGTGGGCAGCAATTTCCTCTTCATTGATACATTTCATCCTGGAGGGAGGCTCAATAAGAGTAAGGAAGTAAACTCTCCGCCGGGTGGTGGTGGCGCACGCCTTTAATCCCAGCACTCGAGAGGCAGAGGCAGGTGAATCTCTGTGAGTTTGAGGCCGGGCTGGACCGACAGCCTCCAAAACAATACAGAGAAACCCTGTCTCGTAAAACAAAAAACAAAACAAATCAAAACAAAACGAAAAAAGAGTCTCAGGAAGTTCCTGGAACTTACCAGATTGACTTCTGGGAAAAACTCTCCAACCTATCCAGCTGCTTGCAAGTCCTAAAGGGACCCCCAGAGATGAGGTGTTTATACAGTTTTTGGAGCAGGGTAGCTCTAGGTTTTTGATGATGCAGTTACCTTTGCGTCTTCCTTGCTCTGTTAAGTAATGTTTTAGCCATATTTCTTTAACTCCATTAAACACATTGGCTGTTCAAATTAGACTAGACTAGAATCATTACTTTGGTCAAACATTGATTTCCTTATTTAGGGTCAGTAGACTTTCTTTTTTAAACATTTCCTTGGGAAAAGTCACATATGAGGGATGAATACCAGGAAGCAGGAATCATTAAAGAATATCCTGGGATCTTGCTATCATGAAAAAGTCAGTAACAAAATTATTATTATTATTACATAAAATACTAATTACAGCCATGTTTAACCTTTTAAAATGTTCATTCAGTAGTAGTGTTATGTGTTTACAATCCAAACACTGAGGCGGGGGACTGAGGGGCATATCCAGGACTCATAAGGATTCTGTCTCAAGAAGGAAAATATCAGCTCAAAGTGACACCTTGATGGAACCATATATTTGCCTTATTATCATGAAGCCCTAATTAATCGAATCAAATTAGTTTCGCAGTGTACGTCCTCTGCCATACTCATGCCAGACTGTACTTCTCCTTTGTAATTTGAGCTTGGCTGTGGTGTCTTTAGTGGCACCTCTGGGGGACAAGAGTATAGCCCACTTTCCTTCCTCTAATCACATAGTCACAAACTTACTGGCTCCTGAATAGCAAGTAATTCAGGAAGAAACGAATTTTGGCTAACTACTTAAACTATATAATTCCCAACTAGTCCATAATATCCCTTTCAAATGATAGGGCACAGTATCTACTATAACCATACTGCTAGATTTTCCAAAACCCATTTTGAATTTTAAAGTGTGTTTCACTGCTCAGAGATCAGGAAGCTTAACCAGGCTTGGGAAGATTAGGTTACAAAATTCATAATGTCCCTCTCCCCAAAAGGATTACAAGATGCTGGGGAGTGGGCATAGTGGTGGAGCTTACTGCCGTTTAGAAGCTCCAGGGATACAGTGTACCTTTGGTGGGTTGTCACCAATTTCAGGGTAGGCTTTTTGGTGAAACCGTTGCCTTCGAGTTACCCATGATTCTGTAAGTCATCTCCAAACACACAGGTTCACCAAGCATTTTAAAGGTATGGGCCGCCACAAAGACTAACACGATGAATTCCCGCGTTCTTTTGCAGCTTCAACAATTACCAATTTTATGTCAACTAAATCTACTCCCACTTCCAATTACCCTGAAGTAAATTCTTACTCTCAAGGTTGCCACCAGGTGATGAACGCAGCCTCGAGTTCGGGCAGTGCCCTTGGAGACCCGAGCTCTAACTATGGCTCAAAAATAAAAAAATAAAAGAAATAACAATAACAAAAACAAAAAAAAAACCCAAACAAACAAAAACCCGCAGGGCTCCATGAACCTTTACCTCACCGTCTCTCTTCCTAATCCTGTTTTAAGGCGGAACCCACTATGCATCCAGAGCTGCCTTCAATGCACCACCATCCTCACTCCCTCGCTGCTGCTGCAGAGATTACAGGCCAGAGTCAGCACAGCCGCTGCGTCCTAGAGTATACACACGCTGGTGTTGTGTGCTCAGCCCAGGAAGAATTTTAAAAGCAAACGTGATATTGCTGTCCTGGAACTCTGTAGATCAGGCTAGCCCCCAACTCAGAGAGATCCTCCTGCCTCTGCCTCCCCGAGTGCTGGGATTAAAGGCTTTCGCTTCCTTGTTGTTTCTGCACCTTTTACAATCCCAGCTTTGGCCTTTCCTAACTGACACTAAAGCCCTTCCCAAACTGTTAGGTATTTTCACTAGCGGCTCTCAATCCAGTGTCCCGCCGGGAAAAAAAAAAAAAAAGATTCCCCGCCACCCCTAGGAAACCAGCCGGCTCGCGGAACCAAAGCCGCCGTTGCTGGCGGGCTCCCGGGCGGGAGCTGATTTCCGTGCGCACACCGGCGGCCGGATCCCGGAAGCGCCCGTCCCGCGCGGCTCCGGCCGAGGCTCCTCTGGAGAGCATCTTCCCCGCGGCGGCGAGTGGAGCGGAGCGGAGCCGAACCCCGAGCCGCGGCCGAACCCCGGGGAGATGGAGGGCGCTGCGGAAGGGCGCACGGGCAGCGTGCTCTTCGCCGGCTTCCGGGCCTTGGGGCTCTTCAGCAGCGACGTCCCGCACGTGGTGCGCTACAGCGCGCTCAAGCGCCGCTTCTACGTGACGACCTGCGTGGGCACGAGCTTCCACACGTACGACGTGAGTGCCGTCCCCCGCCCGCCCGCCCGCTTCCCGGGAGCTGCGGGGCCCCGCGGTCGCCTCCCGCCGGCCCTGGGTCTCCCTTCCCGCGCCACCCCCGGCCTCATGGCATCCCCGCGCCCGGGCCGCCCGCCGGGATGCGGAGTGTCTCTCCCGGCCCGGGGGCGGACGCCTGGTGCTGGGCAGGGTGTCTGTCTGCACCCCGGGGGAGGCCGGCAAGCCAGGCGAGGCCCTGCCCCGCATCCCTGGCTTTTCCTCGCGGGTCGACCCCACCGGCCCCCGGGCGCTGTGCCGTGTGGCATTGGCCCCGATAGTTGTTTGCAGGCTTAAACCAGGGTTAGGAAGAGAGACGGCGAGGTAAAGGTTCATGGAGCCCTGCGGGTTTTTTATTTATTTTTTTTATTGAGCCATAGTTATTGCTCGGGTCTTCAGGAGCACCGCCCGAACTCGAGGCTGCGTTCGTCACCTGGTGGCAACCTTGAGAGTTAAAAGCCGGGGAGTCAGCCTGAAGCTGCCATTAGGTTACTAGCCCAGGCCCTTCCTCCGAGAGACGGTGTCTTAGCTTTTTTAACAGGCCTGTCGTCCGCCGTCGGTTTCTATGGTTTTATGCAAAAGGCGTGCACGTTCCCAAGGAGGACAGCCGGGGGTCGGGAGGGCAGATCGTGTCGGGAGTGGGTGTGGCTGAAGCGAAGCGCTCTTGGGTTTTGAAAGCCCGGTTCCGTAGCGTTGAGAGGAGCGGGTTGTGATGAGGTCGTGCACCTTGTAGAGGCTTGTGTTGGGGCTCACTCCTTGCTTGCCAGCCTAGGGCTTTGCTGAAGTTTCCCTGGCTGATGGAAATTATCCCTTGGGATTCTGTTACATATAAACACACCCTTCCCCCCCCCCCCCCCCATGCTGTGCTTCCAAACACGTGTGATTAGAAAAGTAACACGTTGGTCTTTTTCCTTTTGTTTTGTGTATCTGTGGCAGCTTGCTGATTTAAAGAAAAAAAATCAGTGACGGTCTGGTCTTGTTATAACTTGTCCATTTTTAACAGTTACTCCTACCGTAATAGCAAGATATATTTGAAGGCTCTGCTGCTCATATCAACCAGTGTGTTGTCTGAAACTGGAAATAAGAGTTAAAAAATACGAACCTTTTCTGTGTTCAAGCCATTGATACGCAAGACGCTTGTGAGCAAACTTGTTCTACCATTTATCTGGCCTAACTTTTATCATGCCCTCAGTCTTCTATAGATTAGCTTATAGTTCAAGGAAATTAGACAGGGTTTTGGATAGGACATATTTTGGTTAGCTGATATTTATTGAACATCACTCTTATGATTGCCTCCATTCTGTTCAAAACCTCATTGAATGATCCTATAATGTGTGTGTGCATTCTAAACCCCCCACCACCAAGGGTCAAATTTGAGGCACACAGTAGCTAAGTAAAATTCCTGATGTCACACAGCTAGATTCCTACCCAGACACTATGATCAGTGAGTTACAGTGTGTAAACTAGTCACACCCATTGTTTCGTATGAGCTATGGGTGGTTCTATGATTTTGTAAAAGTTGGAGGAGGACCAGAAACATTTTATGACCTGAAAACTATGTAAAAATTAGAATTCAGTATCCATACATGACAGTTTATTGGGATTGACCTATGCACACTTATGTGTATTTGCTTTCATGCCACGATCAAAATCTGTGTGACCCACAAAGCCTAAAATACTTACTCTTGGCCATTGACAGAGGCTGTTGGTCTGTCCTTTATCCCGTCACTCCTGGTAAAACAGGTGAAGTACAGGCATCCTCATAATACAAGCTAGGGTCAGCTGACCATCTTTCTTTAGAAGGACAGTGTAGCAAACTTATTTAGGAGGCAATAACTTACTTTTGGAGTCTTAGATATTGTAGTTGTTTTTGTTAATGAAAATGTGTTTAATTGCTATTTGTCTTTTTAACAGGTTCAGAAACTTAGTCTGGTTGCCATAAGTAAGTGTACTTTTTTCTGAATTTGTTTGTGTTTGCTATGTTTAGTTTTTATTTTGTCATACATTGAAAGGACAGGATAGGATCATGTTTTATTGTTGTCATGTCACTTAGTTGTGGTTCATCAGAACTTTTTTTTTTTTGGTGGCTAATTCTTCTGTGCTGGGATCAAACTGTTGGCTTTGATACTCTAAGCAGATATTGTACAACTGACGTTCATCTCAAAATGAAAACTGTTGTTTATGAAGTGCCCAAGATTTAGTTGTCGGTGGTTTTTAATACGTCTCAGTTTGAGCTTTCTGGACTCAGGCGCTTCTGTCAGAAATAATAGTGATGAAATTATTCTTGGTGCTTGTGCTGTTGTAGTCTCAGTGATAACTTTGATTTGGTTAAGGTGACCTTTGTGAGGAGGATCCTTTTTAAAATTACCTTTTCCCTTGTTGTCACTACTTATTTTGGGGTAACGTGTACTTAGAGACTGATTTAATTGCACATTTAATTCCAGCATTCAGCTGTGGGAAACTGACCACCACTTGGGTCATGGGACCAAGGCGGAGAATAGTGTTGTTGGACCCTGGAGGAGAGAGGAATTTAGTTATGGAAGGACCAACTACCGTGTTTATTCAAGAGAGAGACTCAGCTAGTTTGTGGTTTTTCAATGAGATGTATATTTACTTTCTGAAGGCTGTGTAGTGGACTAAGGGCTTGGCAGCTGAGAGAGACTAGTTTTACCTTCAGATACAATCCATGTTAGATGGAAGACTTCAGGAATTCATTTTATATGTCTGATAAACCATGTGCGTGTGTCGTTTTAAGTAAACAAGCAGAAGAGAGTAAGTTGAGTAAGAAAATGAGTCAGTGGTCCTATAAAAATACTGGTGTAGAACCTAAATCCCAAATTAAAAACACTTCCGACTGTGCTGTCTACAAAGCTCTTTAGCCCTGAGAGAGGAATGAGAGCGAATGGGCAGTGATCGTATAAGTGAACGAGGACTTAGGAAGTTACATCATGAGAATGGCTAGAGGTGATAGGCATATTTAACTTTGCAGAAGACTGAGTAGAAACCATATTGTATGTAATTATTTTAGTGGTCAGCGTATAGAGTACTGTGTAGTTTTTCAGGATTAGTCCAAGTTATGATTTACTTTTCAATTTTTCTTGGAATTAGTAATACACTTTATATTGTTTAACATGTCCGCAGTGATAGCTACTTAGTTGTCCATCTGCCAGAATTTTGTATAAGTGCTGCTTTTTTTCAACTTCTCAAAAAGATTTTTTTCTTTCCTTAGAATTCTGTTATGTCTGCATGCATGATATTTGAAGTCAAAAATTCATACCCTGACTCATTTTTATTTAAATGTATATTTGAATTACAGTCATGAAACTATTTTATGTGTATTTAAGATTTCCAGTCACTCCAAAGTCTTTTAACAGCCCATATTTCTTTTCTGTTTCCCTAGGCAATTCTGTTCCACAAGATATCTGTTGCATGGCAGCTGATGGGAGGCTAGTCTTTGCTGCGTATGGGAAGGTTTTCTCTGCATTTGCCCGTAATAAAGAGGTTTGTTTTGGTTTGCGTTTGTTTGTTTTTCAAGATAGGGTCTCTCTACTTTAATTAAAGAACTATTCACTGTATGTTCAGGATTAGGGGAACAGAGTCAAGGAGACTTGGGGGCTATCAGCTGTGGGAAAACTGACCACCTGCTGGGCCAAAGGATCAATGAAGATAGTAGAATTATTGGATCCTGGTGGGGACTGGAACACTGGAGGAGAGAGGAATTTAGTTATGGAAGGAGTAGCTGCTATAAAGTGTTTGTCTGTCAAACCAGAAGTCTCATCTGCTGGTCACTATGGTGGACTCTGTGGAATCCAGTCTTCGGTAGCTTACGTTTTTCTAGGATGCACGGTGTTGCTCTGGTAACACTAGGGGTGGGGCTTGTGTGTGTGCACACCACTTCTGAAACCGCAAGAGAAAGGCTGAGCTCTCTAGCTCTCATTTCTGATGTCTTCCTACTCCAGACTTCCCTTTCTTATTATTGAATTGGCTGAGTGAGCAGCTGAACAGGGCTGGGCCTGGTTCCTTATTATTTCATCATTTAATCTCAGATAGTCAAAAGTTGGACTACATTTCTTAGTATGAGCATTTCCATTGTTAACATGCATTCTGGATAATACATGATGGACTGAGTAACATGAATTTCTTTTAAACTTTGTCATTATAGATAGTACATACTTTTAAGGGCCATAAGGCAGAAATCCGTCTCTTGCAACCCTTTGGGGATCACGTTATCTCTGTGGATACTGACAGCGTTCTTATTATTTGGCACATATATTCAGAAGGTAAGACTTTATTTCTCTAAATCAGGATATGTATATAGTTGAAAGTCTTTGCAAAATAAAAGCCCCAGAGACGAGGTTCAAAGTTTTCAGCTGAAGTTCAAAAAAGCTAAGTAGCAGACCACTAGCTCTTACCACTACCTCAGGTCAATCTTGTGTATCTCTAGTTGACCTTGAACTCAAGAGAGATCCATCTACCTCTTAATCCTGAATCCTAGGATTAAAGGTGTATGTCTGGCTTCTATGGCTTGTGGCTGACTTTGCTTTCTGAATCCTCAGGCAAGCTTTAATAAATCATAAATAATATATCACCATAGTAAGCTCTACACCAGAGTTTTCACATGTCTGCAATAAAACCCTGAGAGTTACTTAGCACGTGTGGAAGATTCTAACTAAGCAGTTTCACTTAGACCGTGCACTGCTTTCAATATGTTACGTGTGCTCACCTCAGCTAACAGTTTTCATTGCCGTTCTCCAAGGTTGGTGATGTGTTGTGATGTGGTTTTCTCTGAGAAATAAGCTTGGAATCACATTGACACCTGAGTCATTCTTGGGTAATATCTTTACCTTTAAGTAAAGGAGGTTATGGTTGTAACCTGAAAGAAAATACTCTTTTGCAAAGGATGTGAGTCAGTGCCATTTAGCCGATACTCCCTTGCAGTAGCTCTGTGTGTAAGAGCTTGTGTAATTTTTAAAGGTTAAGAGTTTACCACCAGGATACCCAGCTTTCCTTAATAAGGTATTGGGGTTCCATCCTGAATTGGCTGTTTTGAATTACCTGTTTCTATTCCTCTTGGTGATCAGTTGGACAGTGAGCATGTTTATTTTTAGTAAATAATATTTAGATGTTGTCCTTGTGGGAGGTATCCAATGTCCTCATTGAAATTAGTAACCCTTTGTTTTCTTTTTGCTCATGCAAGAAAAAGTACTTCCTGTGAAGACAGGAATTCATAAGGTCACAGATGTGGCTCCTTGATGCTAGTTCCCAAATCTTGTGTTGTTGTTACAACAGCACAATGAAATACTTTCTTCATGGAGCTATTTATAGTTACTTTAAGTAAAAAAAAAAATCTTAAATTAGCATTCCCTAATGTTTGTACACTTTTCCCTTTATCTTCACCATTGTGCCAGTGTGTGTGTGCGTGGGGGGGGGGGGTGCGTTTCCTCAGGTAGCCTTGAGTGTCCTGGAACTGAATCTATAGACTAAGCTGGCCTTGAACTCACAGAGATTTGCCTGCCTCTGCTTCCTGAATGCCAGGATTAAATGTGCAAACCACCACCACCCAACTATTGTGTCTTCTTTGATACTAAATTTTTGGCAAATTATTGAAACATTGTTTTAATCACAAACTGAAATAAAAAGTAAAGAGTAACTTTAAGTGTCGTAAACCTACAGTTTCTAAGACCTTTTTGGTCGTGCAGCAAATGGCTGTTTGCTGTACCACTGCCCTACTGCAGGGTGTAACTTGCCTTCCTCTGTTGGAAGCTCTTTTGAGGAATTGTGTAATCATTACTGCTGTTGGTTTTGATGCGGTTTGCCTCTGCATTTTATTTCAATGACTCATAGAGCTTTGCAGATACTTTGTGTTTCATTTAGAACATTCTTTCCCTTCCTGCTCCTTTATTGAATTATAAAACCCTAATGCTCACCCTCAGGATCTTTTTAATCCTTTCTGTAAACTGATTTGGCAGTGTAATTTTGAGTAATAGTATTTACACTAGAGCTTGTCAGTTATTTTCATAGTCTAAATGACATTTACAAGTTGCCCGATTACATTTTATTTCTCAAGAAATGTTTACTGGGTAAAGGGTAGGTGAGATGATTCAACAGATAGAGGCGTTTGCCAGTGATCTGTGTTAGTCCTAGATGGTGGAGTGAGAGCCAGCTCCCACGGGCTGTCTTCTGACTTCACATGCATACTGTGTCCATGTGTGACCATCCCATACACAAAAATAAATGATTTTCAAATCAATCTTAATAGATTAATATGTAAGTCTTTGATTTAGTTATATTAAGTCTCTGGTATATTATATTTAATTTTTTGTAGCTGTGAGTATATGAAAAATGTAAAAATTACTTCATAATAATTTTGCTGTCAATAACTTTTACTTTTGTAGAAGAATACCTTCAGTTGACTTTTGATAAGTCAGTTTTTCAAATTTCGACTATTTTACATCCAAGCACCTACTTAAATAAAATTCTACTGGGCAGTGAACAGGGAAGCCTGCAGTTATGGAATGTAAAATCCAAGTAAGTACTTAATTTTAAATGCCTTACGTAATTCTCACTTTATCTACTGCTTCCTCAAAGATTACGATGTTTCTCCATTCATTGTTTCCCTTATTCTACCTTTGAAATATTGCCCCTGACTTCACATGTGAAAGCTGGCATATTGCCCTGGTACATGATGGGTAGTGTCATAAATACCCACTGAATAGTATTTACTAGTGGCTCAGTCATGGAGAAGAATCCATATCATTATAATGAAGGTTTCCATAAAGTAATTGGGCAGTGACTAGTAAAAATGCTTTTTAAATAGAAATTACTTTAATCACTATCAATCTACTATCTACTGCTAGTAGAGGTGGAAGACTGCCAAAATGCTTTTAAATACATATTTACCTGTTATTTGAATGCTTATCCAAAGAAAAGGGAAGACAGCTCAACTTTCTTTATGTAGTATTTTAAAAAGCAAACGGGACTGGAGAGGTGGCTCAATAGTCAAGAACATTTTCTGCTCTTGCAGAGGACCTGGGTTTGGTTCCCAGCACCCACATCAGGTTCCTCACAACTGCCTGGGGCTACAATTCCTGGGGCTGTGACACCCTCTTCCTCAGGTACCAAGCGTGCTGTGGTGTGCATACGTTATATGTGGGCACTCACACATACACAGAGTATTTGAGTCCTCCCCAGTTGTCCCTTCTGAATTCTTTATACGTTTGCAAGGGGAAGGTTTGGTTAATCCTGTTTCTTTAGTTTTTAGTCAGTATTCAGTTCAACTTAATATCTTTTGACTACCTACTCTGTGCTAGGTTCAGGGGCATTGACCACGATCTGTTTCTATCTTTAAAGTTATTTTTTTAGTGTTTCTATCTATAAAGTTAGGTTTTTCGTTTTCCCCTTTACATTTCTTGCTGTTTGCTGTACTTTATCCGTTGCATAGTTATTGAGTAGCCTACACTATGCCCATTTGAGCTTATGATTTAATACATGGTGATTGTTTTGTTTTTGGTATCTGTGTTTCATGACCTTATTTCATTGATGATTTGATTCTGAAACCCAGGGCAGCATCAGAATTGTCCAATTAATTCATGTAATGTACAAATACTACTCCCATCACTGGTGCTGTTTCTAGAAATAATTAAATTGTAATAAAAAAGAAATCTACCTGTATTTTATTTTTGTTATTTTACTCTAAAGTGGCTTTTGCTCATCATGCTGTTTTTCTTAAGAACTTGGAATTAGTAGCTTGAAGTCTAAAATCCATCTGGACCCGATTACTTACTAACTAGCTATGTTAGCTTCCATGGGTTAAGAGCACTGGATGCTTTTGCAGAGGATGTGCAACCCTCTTCTGGACTCACTGCAAGCATGTGGTTGGTACACAGCTATAGCATGCAGGCGAGATGCCCATATACATGAAAAATAAATGAATCCTTTAAAAAAAGACTGAAGTACCCCTTGATATAAAGACAAAAACACTGTTATTTTTCTTAAATATAGATTTTGATTTCCTTTAAAAAGTAAGTTTTATCTCTTTCTCCTTGTAGTAAACTTCTGTATACATTTCCAGGATGGAAAGTTGGAGTAACAGCCCTTCAACAGGTTAGTATTTTTTTATTAGAGAAAAACAAAACATGTGGTAGCCATGCTTATTCTCCTAGAGTGACTGTGTTTTCAGACTTAAATAAAATCCATACCTTAGTTGCTCCTTAAAGTGTTTTTGTTTTTTTTGGTTTTTCAAGACAGGGCTTCTCTGTGTAGCCCTGACTGTCCTGGAATTCACTCTGTAGACCAGGCTGGCATTGAACTCACAGAGATCTGCCTGCCTCTGCCTCCTGAGTGCTGGGATTAAACGTGTGCCCCCACCCCACCCCACCCAGCCTTTTTAAACTGTTACCCTAAGGAAATTGAAGAAAGTGTTCAGAAACTTAACTGAAAATAAGAGAAACTGGCTTTGCTATAAAGCAATTGTATGTACTTGGCATTTCCCAGTGATTTCACTCACAAGCATGCCGGTTATATGGAACAGAAATGAAAACGATGATAGAAAGGGGACTATAGAGCACATAGAGAAATTCATCAGGACTAAACTTTGGTGTTTGAAATAATTGAGGCTCCAAATCTGGTGTTTGTTGGACGTTAGCAGCTGCTTTTGTTGTTAGGTTTATTGGCCGAGCGTTTGCACGGTGTATGTCTGCAGAGTGTCTGGTTTGTCTGCTGGGGTAGCCTCATGCGTCTTGCTATGCTCTGCCCACACCAGCTCAGTTTATCTGCATTCCGCCTTGACTTTGTTTGGTTTTGATTGTTTACCCTGAGGACTCCAGTTCTCAGATGATTCAGTAGCTGGAGGACACGGGTCCTGTTTTGTTATCCTTAGCTTCTAGAGTCCGCCATGCAGCAGGCACTTAACAGCCTGTTGAAATGTGTAGCCTGACTCATTCCATAATGATACTGGAAGGGAAGGGAGCTCGTAAGGAAACTAATTTCTCTGTTAGACCAAACACCATTATAATTATTGACTACTAATGCTGGAACAGACTAATTATAAATATTAGAATATTTTCTAGATTTTTTCATATTTTAATAAACAGTCATTTACTTCCTGCTTAAGTGGGTCGCTTATGTTTCCATGCATATGGCAATCCTTTTCATGATTGTAAGATTTGACCCTTCTCTGTGTCTTCTACTCAGAAATTGTAGTGAATTCACATACAGTCCCCCTTTCTGTATGACTGTTTTCTTACCAGTCAGCATTGGTTTAAGGGTTGGAAGGACACTGTGACTAGCAGAATTGAAGCTGGGAAGTAATTTGGAAAACACATTGTTAAATACTTGAATGTTAATAACTGATAATGTCAGAATGATAATATTAGTGGGATTTTTCTTAACTCCTTCAGCGTTTTGTTTGATAAAACATAATAGTGTACATCATCAAGAAGTTAAGAAAATAAAGGCTGAGTCATTTAATTTTCAGGCCCCTGCTGTGGATGTTGTTGCCATTGGTCTAATGTCTGGTCAGGTTGTCATTCACAACATTAAGTTTGATGAAACATTAATGAAGTTCCGTCAGGACTGGGGACCCATCACCTCCATTTCATTTCGCACAGGTAACTTCACTTACTTCATCATAAGAGTTAAGAGTACTTAACATTCATCACTAGGAAGATAAAGGTCCTTTTTAAACATGTTTCCTTGTAGTTTAACCTAATAGAAATTAATATAATGCTATGGTAGAAGAAAGCATAGATATGTGGGTAGATTAATTAAATTTACACACTGAGAGAATTACTGTCTTGGGATGTTTTTGTTAACGTTTTTATTTTATTAACAGATGGTCATCCAGTAATGGCAGCTGGAAGTCCGTGTGGCCATATTGGACTCTGGGATCTGGAAGACAAAAAATTAATCAATCAGATGAGAAATGCACACTCCACAGCAATAGCTGGGCTGACATTTCTGCATAGAGAGCCTCTGCTTGTTACAAATGGCGCTGACAACGCTCTTAGGGTATTAGGACTATTGTCCTTTTCTGAGCACAAGTGACTTGGGTGATTGTAAGTTTGTTTTAGTGTGCCAACCTTGAACCTGTGGCGAAAGGAGTGCAGGACGAGATTGGTGTAGATGAAACAAAGCATAGCAGGGTGCGTGACTGACGGAGTGGGTTAGAGCCAGAGCCGCAGCTTGTTTCCCCTGAGACCCCCCAGGGGGACAGCAGCAGTGCAGGCTCTGCCTAGTGTTGGCTACTGTGTTGAGCAGGTGGCTGACCTGCCTGCAGGTGGCGCGTGGTGGAAGCAGCTTACCGCTCTGTTTCTTTGTAGATATGGATATTTGATGGCCCTGCAGGTGAAGGACGGCTGTTGAGATTCAGAATGGGACACAGTGCTGCTCTTACCAAGATCAGATACTATGGACAAAACGGACAGCAGATTTTAAGTGCAAGTGAGCTTCTGCTTTCTAACCTTGGTTTGAATAAACATGAAGAGGCAGAAACTTGGTACTCAGTTGGTTTGGTAATTACAAACTGTAGCTTTGCATAAACCTTAGCTTTCTAACATCTGTGACTGGCATGTGCTTATTGCTCTAGTTGGTGGTGTGAGCTTGTGAGAGCGAGGCCTAAAAATGCAATAGCCGACTTCATTGGGAGCATCAGACAGTTTACAGTCAGGGTGTAGAATCACATGAGTAAGGTGTTCAACCACAAGGACAACACACTGTCTTATGAATAGCAACAGCTGAAGTAAACTCGCTACACCTGGGAGGAACATGAAAACACATTCCAAGAGCAACTCTTGTGTTTTGAAGACACTGAGATCACAAGACTCTTTGTTTTCTTATAAGCACTCAGAATTTTCATGCAGCCCATGCAGACATGCTCTGTATGAAATCTGACTGGGGCTCTCTGTTCATATTAATAGGTCAAGATGGAACTCTTCAGTCATTTTCTACAGTTCATGAAAAGTTCAACAAGAGCTTGGGACATGGTAAGTCATTTACAAGATAGAAAACAAGCTGCTAGTCACAAAAAAAGGAAAAGGAAAGATCAGTTCAAGATTCTGTGAGATCTGAAGAAGTTCCATTAGTTTATTTCTTCTCTTGGATAGCATTTTGAAAAGTCTACAAGGGAGGCATTACTTAAACTATTATAGTTAAATATATATTTGATCACTCTTTATACCCTTGTGTACCCATGTATTTGTGTACCCACATCTCTAAGAAACTCCTGGAGTGAAACGAGCGAGGCGGCCCCTCCCCAGCTCTTCTCACCTAGGAGTGCGTGCGTGGTTTTCAGAGGTTTCGAGTTCTCAGGTGCTACTACACTCACAATGTTACTAAATGGTACTTTACAGGCTTTTTCTAATCACGCAGCGTTTTTTAACTGTATTTTTATCTGACTGCTGTTACCGGCTTGACACAAACATCCCATTGAATGTCTGACTTGCAGTGTTTGGTTCTTTTGACTCATCTGACTCTATGACCATAGAATCCTTGAAAAGTAATTTGTTTTGACTTTTCTGTTATTTCATACAATTTATTTTCATGATTTAATTAACTTGAGACATTATTTAAAGGTAGTGGTAATGACCTCTTTGCTTTGCCTCTAACTTAATTGGGAATATTTTGTTCTATACATTTATTATAACAATGAAAACTTTTCCTTACCATACTTTTTCATTAAGGAACTTTCTTATTATCCCTTTCACCCAACTCCAGGATTAGTAAATAAAAAGATAGTTAAACGTAAAGGACTTCAGAACACCATGTCTGTAAGGCTACCGCCCATCACAAAGTTTGCTGCTGGTGAGTAATTTCATACTTTTTAATGTCTCCTTTGTTTTATGTTTATACCCTCAACTTTGATAAATGCTCCTGTAAGATGTTTAGAAGGTGACCTCAAATGCACGCTGATCTTGTGTGAACACTGAAAAGGTTACCTTGAACAGGAATTTGTTTTGTGTTAATACCCCTTTCCTGTAACAGCCATTAGAAACATTTGATTTTGTAGTTCTCTTTACTGTATCATATGTCTGCTAGTAAAAGCTCATTGAGACAGCAACAGATGAGGGCACAGTTCTTGTGTACAGTTCCTGACTTGGAATACTGTGGCATTAGGACAGAACTCCTTTATAAGAAGGAGGCACACAGATAATCAGTCAGTGAAAACTACCAAGAAATGGCTTAGTAGACTTGTGTCAATTTTTAAGGTTATTTCCAGGTTTCAGCAACAGTGGGATCACCCAGTGTTTTGTTTTGACCACTTTCCTGTCTGTTTTTGCCTTCTTAATCGTACATCTGAGTCATACTTAGAAATGTTTCATGGCTCTGGGGTAGAACACTGTCTTCATGACATTCAAGGTCTTTTGTATTTTGTATTCCTTCTCCCACCTCTTCCAAGGAAATACTTCACATCTTTGCTCGCTCAGTCTTTCTTACTTTTTTTTGTTTAAAAATTTTAATTCATTTTTTAAATGGGTATAGGTGTTTTACCTGCATTTATATGTATGTACCACATACGTGCCTGGTGCCCATAGAGTCCAGAAAAAGGTCATGGATTCCTGGAACTAGAGTTACAGATGATTGTGAGCCACAGTGTGGGTGCTAAGAATTGAACCTGGGTCCTCTGGAAGGGCAGCCAGTACTCTTAACACCTCCACTACCACTGGCCTGCTAAATATCTGTTTTATTACCATTCTTGATGAGCTACTATTTTTATCATAAAATCTCAATAAAGCCTTCTTGAGTCCCCTTAGAAAACACTGTCATTTCATCATATCTTATTATTATACATTTTTTCTTAACAGATAATCTGTGGCAAGATATATTAGCTTCATTTAGCCATTTTATGTTGCATGTGTCAAACAAAATATATGGTTTTTATCTGTTTATAATCCATCAGATTGGAAAGTTGGTTGATGTTAGGGAGAACCTGCTTGTTTTACTAGTGTGTCCTTGGCACCATGTGTGCACGTGGGATACAAGATGCCTAGCTCATAGGTGAGTGAGTGGGAAGACACGCATTTTGATTTGTGGTTTTCCTGTGTTTAAGAGGAAGCTCGTCAAAGTGACTGGGATGGTATCATTGCTTGCCACCAAGGTAAGCTGTCTTGCACAACCTGGAATTACCAAAGATCTACAATAGGTGCTTATTTTCTCAAGCCAAAAGAATTAAAGACAGATGACATCATTGCAACAGTAAGTGACCTAGTTTATTCTCCTGAAAACAACACCCTTAGGTAATTTTGTTCCAAGTTTACTGATACTACTAATGGTTTAGAGATAACGCCTTAACAGTATCAAGTTTTAATTTGTTTAGGTTTTTAAATTTGTGATTGGATGTGAAGTACAGTCACCCTATGTTTTGATTTTCATTTCCTGCGGGGCTTGTGGTGTTAAGCATCTATTCACATGGTCTTGGGCTATTTGTATGTGTCAGTTCCTTTTGTTTTGTTTTTCTGTTTGTTTGATTTTGTTTTCCAAGACAAGGTTTCTCTGTGTAGCCCTTGGTTGACCTGGATGTTTCTCTGTAGACCAGAGATCCACCTGCCTCTGCTGGGATTAAAGGTGTGCACCACTGCTGCCTGACTGTATATGTGTTTATTTTTAACAGTTACTGCCCTGTCTTACAATCAATCTGTAGTATGGTTTGAGGACAGGAAGTGTGATTCCTCCAAGTGTGTTCTTGTTGCAAGACTAGCTTGGCTCTTCTGGTTCTATGAGTTTTACAGAAAAACTATTGAGTTTTGTTTTCAATTTTAAGTGGAATTGCTTGTAGATTGTACTGATTACTAATGTATTGAGTAATTAACATTTGCATTTGTGTCTTGTAACCTTGATGAACTTGTTCGTTCTAATGATTTTTAGTGGATATCTCAGCTTTTGAAAATGCTTATTAAAGTATAATTCAGTGTTTCACCCCATTTTGTATAAATTTATTTACAAATATGTATGCAGTATTTTCTTGTCTGAAAAACAGATCTTAATAATTTTTTATGGATTTCTGACCCTCAGAAGTCTTTGTTTTGTTTTGTTTTTTGAGACAGGGTTTCTCCGTGTAACTTTGTAGACCAGGCTGGCCACAAAACTTACAGAAATCCCCCTGCCTCTGCATCCCAAGTGCTGGGATTAAAGGTATATGCTACCACCACCTGGCTTAAACCTCAGAAATCTTGAGCTTCTTTAGGAAGTAAAGGTGATTGCAGCCTCTCTGAGCAGCATGCACTGTTTCATTTATCCTCACAACAATCTTGCTATAGTCTGTTGTTAGCTGGTACTAATCCAGTGAAACAGGCTTAATGCAGTAAGAAACGTGTCTAAGTTCCGTAAAAGTTTTAAGTGATGAAGCTGGGATTTAAACCCAAGACAGTTTATTTTGAAATGTACAATTGTAATTTATGGCCACAGTGATCACTCAGAGTGTAATGTGTGGGTCTCTGTGGTTAGCAGAAAGACGTATCATGGGATCTTAAATGGTGCTGAATCATTTGTCTGACAACTCAGCCGCCTGGAGCAAAGCCAGTAACCGGGACAGAATAAGCAGGAGTGGCTGTCAGGAAGTCAGAGGTGGCCTCATGCTTTAGTTTCGCTTTGCTTATTCTGTCTTAGATAATATACTTGAGTGAATTAGTTAGAAAAGGAAATTACTAGAAGTAGGTGTTCTAACAGGCAAATACTTTAAATAAATACAAGTTCTGAAAAATATAATAGGGCCCATGGGACTTTTATTACTTATAAGTAATGTCTTACGTCCTGAGGGCATACACTGTAATACTACTCAAAACTAGGTAAGACTAAGTGTTCCATTTTGAAAGATAAAATGTTTTTAAACAATGTTTCGTTTCCTTTTTTTGTAGGCTATTTAGAGAAATATACACTCAGTATTCTTTTTTTTTTTTTTTTTTTTTTTTTTTGGTTTTTCGAGACAGGGTTTCTCTGTGACTTTGGAGGCTGTCCTGGAACTCTGTAGACCAGGCTGGCCTCGAACTCAGAGATCCGCCTGCCTCTGCCTCCCGAGTGCTGGGATTAAAGGCGTGCGCCACCAACACCCGGCTCACTCAGTATTCTTATGCTTTATTCAAGTACATCTTGAATAATGGTGTCTAAGTTTTATGTGGCCGACATAGTAAACTTCAATTAAATATTTTCTACTTGAGTCCTAAAGCCATCCATTTATTTATTTGTGTGTGAGTCTTTTTGTATTATCTCTTGGGTGAAAAACATCTAATTTACAAATTGGTACGTAGTGATTCTTCTGGCCATGAAGATAGTCTTGTATTTTTGATGTAGAAAAAAAGCAGCTTGTTGACACATAGTGATGATACTTAAAGTATTGAGATACATTTATTTTACATAAACTGCATATGACTGTTATATATTTGCTACTCGTGTATCATGATTAAAATATTTTGGTTTTTAATAGGTATTTAACTATTATTATGTTTTCAGCTTTATATCAACTTGAAAATAACTATAAAAAATTCTCCTAAGTTAATTTCAGTTAACTAGTTCTGTTTTGTTGCCTTAAATACTTTTTCAAACAGAATTAATAGAATCATCCCTCTGTTTTTCTTTTGCCTAAAGGCAGTAGATATAACTTCCTGTGGAAACTTTGCAGTAATTGGCCTCTCCTCAGGAGCTGTAGATGTATATAACATGCAGTCTGGTATACATCGAGGGAGGTTTGGAGATGATAAAGGTATTCGATTCCCCCCCCTTTTTAAAATAAGGTTTCTACAACTCTGTGTGGTAGTACTGTTATATATGCTGTAACCACCATGTTGAAACTGGGCGGTGGTGGCACCCACCTCTAATCCAGAGGCAGTTAGATCTCTGAGTTCAAGGCCAGCCAGGTCTACTGAGGGAGTTCCAAGACAGCCAGGGTTACACAGAAGCCCTGTCTCCAAGAGCAAAACCAAAAAACCCACCATATTAAAATATTCAAAGGGAAAAAAATCATGGATGTATCAGGGGGAAAGTAGATATGTGTTATTTTTCTTCTTTGATTTAGACTGTTTTTGTCTGAAGAGTCTAATAATTAAGAATTTTCTTCTTACTGTATAAGTCAGTTTAACTTCCAGATTTTAGGTTTTATCATCTATGAGACTAGGTATTTGGGTAAGGTCACTCGTGGTGTGTTGTTCGGGTATTGCCAATTCTGATTCCTCTTCCCTTTCAACATGCATTTGAAAGCTCATGCAGGCTCTGTTAGAGGCGTTGCGGTAGATGGGTTAAACCAGATGACAGTTACAGCTGGTAGCGAGCGGCTACTCAAGTTCTGGAACTTTAAAAGCAAGGTGTTAATCCATTCTGTGAGCCTTGATTCGTCTCCAAATATGATGCTGCTACATAGGGACAGGTAAACTTTTTCTTATAATAACAAAGATTTGCTTTTTGTTGTTTTTAGTGAAAACTTGCAATTAAAGCAAGTTACCAAGTGGGAAGAAATCAAGAGCATTTTAGTAAATAACTCCATATAGTTTAATTTTCTCAAAGATATATTTTAATTATCAAAATTCAGGTTCAAGTGTTTTTTCTTTGCTTATTAAAACGTGTGCGTTTGTCTTGCCAGTGGCATTCTGGGGCTTGCCTTGGATGACTTCTCCATCACTGTCCTAGACATTGAAACTAGGAAGATTGTCAGAGAGTTTTCTGGACACCAAGGCCAAATAAATGACATGGTAAGAACAAAACAGCTTTTAAAATAGCCTCACTCATTTCTCCTTCTATTCAGGGTAAAGATGTCCAAGTAATTGAGTCTGCTATTTCTAATCTCCTCATTCTCATCCTAAGAAGGTTTTCAGAAGGAATCGTCACTTTCAGGCTAATTTTAAAAGAGATTTTAAGAAAACTTTGGGAAATGGCTTATTACTTTGCAAAGAGTTGAACCATCATATTGAAGTATAAATGCCAACGTTTATTTTTGTCTTTAAATAAAGTCATGTATACTTTGGAGTGTGGGGCTGGAGAGATGGCTCAGAGGTTAAGAGCAGTGGCTGCTCTTCCAGAGGTCCTGAGTTCAATTCCCACAGCCACATGGTGGCTCACAACCATCTATAATGAGACCTGGTGCCCTCTTCTGACCTGCAGACATACATGCAGTCAGAATAGTGAATGCATAATAAATAAATGAATCTTTAAAAAAAAGAAAGAAAGAAAGCTGACGACAGACTGTCTAGTTGTCACCAAATACTTTGTAGTGTGAGTGATCCATTGATTGTGAGCATATAATTTTTCATTTGTTTTTTTCTATTTGTAATGAATCTATCATAGTCTGGCACAACAGATTTACTCTGATAGAACGTTACTCTAGAGTTTTTCTTCTTTTTTTCTATTAATTAAATTTTTTCGTCTATTTTACATACCGACCACAGTTCTCCCTCCTCTCCTCCAGGGTTCTCTCTCCCCCTTCCCACCAAAACCCCCTCCCCATCCACTCCTGTGTCTCTGTTCAGAAAGGGGCAGGGCCTCCCTTGGGTGTCAACAGGGTATGGCAAATCAAATTGAGGCTGGACCAAGCTCCTCCCCCTGCATCAAGGTTGGGCAAGGTGACCCAGCATGGAAACAGGGTTCCTAAAGCCAGCTCAAGTGCCATGTCCTGATCTCACTGCTAGGGGCCACAAACAGACCAAGCTACACAACTGTCACATGCAGAGGACCTAGGTTGGTCCCATGCAGGCGCCCTAGCTGTCGGTCCAGAGTCTGTGAGCTCCCACCAGATTAGGTCATCCGTCTCTGTGGTTTCCCCATCATGTAATCTAGAATTTATATAACTAAACCCCAAAAGATTTCATTAAAAATGTGATGAAGTTTGCATTATGTTTCTTAGTAGAGTTGTATGATATTGTTAAAACATAACCAGGTTTTAAAGTATACTTTATTTAAATAAACTAAAAACTTTAAAAAATTGTGAACTGAGGACTGTATTGAGTAATGGTATCACTTAGTATTAATTGCAGATCCACTGTTTATTTGAAAAGAGAAAATATACAAAAGTAGTAACTGCTGGATAGAAGGCTAGTATTTAGCAGCCATGTCAAGTATAAGCAGAAGTTAGAATTGATAATCCTTTACCCTTTCCTTTAAAAGTGGGAGAAATCGGTTGAGGAAATTATATTTGCAACTTGAGAATGGCAAAACTGGCCTTGAGCAGGTTTTGTTTTGACGGCATCTGGAGGACCAGGGTGGATGTTATGGTGAAGTAGCGTTTTAGAAAACACCTGTCACGGACAGCTTGCTCTTCCTGGTTTTTCCATTTGTAGCTTTTGCTTCCCCATTTGTGCCTGTAATTTCTCCCACTCAGGTGTTTACTTCTGTCTAATAACTGTGTTACCTTCTGTAACACAAGCCTATCTCTGTTTCACCCTGTCCTGTCTGCACCACCCCTCCCTGCTAATCTTGGCTGCAGCCTGATGAATAAATTAGCATTGGATTTACTCCAGTAACATTTGCTAATCAGAAATAATCCCTGTGATGCATACAAATTTTGGGGTGCTTTACTGCTGTAACCTTACAGTTTTTCTTTTGTTGGAGTCTTCACTTCTAAGCTAAGGCTCTCAGCACTACTTTGAAGAAGGACTCTTGGCCTTCTTCAAAGTAATTGTTTTGGATTTTCGAGACAGTGTCTCTGTAGCTTGTAGCTTTGGATCCTGTTGTGGAACTCACTCTGTAAACCAGTGGGCTGGCCTTGACCTCACAGAGATCCGTCTACCTCCACCTCCAAATTCTGGGATTAAAGGTGTGCTCCATACACCGCCAGGCCTTGTCCATCCTTTTGTGGCTACAAACAGGAATCCATTACCTCAGTGTGTTTGGAAAATATTTTAGATCATTCTTAGAGATAAAAGTTTCCTTAAGGGGAAAGAGTAGGGTGTTTTCTTTTTGTTTGTTTGTTTAAGCTAAAAGTAAAAGAATTTCTTTATTAACATTGTTTTAACAGAATTTTCATTCTCTATCTTTAGAATTGTAATGATTTAGATGAATTCCTAGAGTTGAGTACAGTAGTTTTCAAAGAAACAGCATTGTTTTATTTATAAATCTTTACAGCTGAAATTTGACTACAGAATATTTTTAACCACATAGTCTCAGAATATTTGAATCTTTTTAAAAATTTATTTTTAATAATAATGTTCAGTCTCAGTTTATTAATTCTGTAGGTAAATAAATAAATAATGCTGTAAGTATTGGCACAATGTTAATTTCATAGACCTGTTGTGGTTTCACTTAAAAACCTAATACTTATGTAAGGCCCAGAGGAGTGATATATAGGAAGTACATTTTTATTTATATTAACTAAAAGTCTGCATTTTGCAGTCACATTTGTCATTCCATGAAGCCTAAAATTATTTTCAAGTTTTGTGTGCTTTGAGTTGTTCATGTGTATACGAGCATGTAACTATGTGCACACTAATATTGCGTATCTTATTTGTTGTGTTTTAAAGACATTCAGCCCTGATGGCCGTTGGTTGATAAGTGCTGCGATGGATTGCTCTGTTAGGACTTGGGACCTTCCATCTGGGTGGTAAGTTCAGTTTTAAGTCCCACAGGTGATTTCTCAGTCAGTGTCTGAACATGTGACTCTGCCTGTTTATTGCTGTGTAGTTGGCACTGTTTTATTTGTAGTGTTGTTGATCTCTTATGTTTCAGGCAGTAGCATGACAAAAAAATTAGCAAGGTAAATTCCTATCTCTTACGCATTCCTGTAAACTAGAGATACAGAAGTAGTCTGTGCATAAAGCAGAAGACACTCAGCCCACAATCCACAACCCCAGAGAAGCTAGACCCCTCTTCCAGAAACCCACAACTAACCATTGGGTCACGCTCCTGGAGTACATTCGATGTGAGGGAGGAGCAATAATATGAACAGAGGAGTCAAGACCATGATGGGGAAGCCCACAGAATCAGCTGACCAGAGCTAGTGAGAGATCACTGACTCCTGTCTGACAAATGGGGAACCTACATAAGACCAGACTAGACTCCTTTAATATAGGTGGCAATGGTGCAGCTGGGACAATATATGAGGCCACTGGCAGTGGGTCCAAGATCTAACCCTAATGCACAGACTGACTTAGTGGAGCCCGTTCTACATGGAGAAATACCATACCCAGATTCACACAGGGGTGTGGGGGTGGAGAGGGGCCTTGATCCTGCCTCAACTGATAATGGAACAGACTTAGTAGACTTCCTAGGGGAGGCCTCACCCTCTCTGAGGAGCAGATGGGAGGTGGGATGGGGGGAGCAGGAGGAGAGGAGGGAGGGGGAACTGGGATTGGAATATAAAAAAATTAATTAATTAAAAAATTTTAAAAAATAATAAAAAGTAGCTGACAGAGAAAAAAAAAGAAGTGGTCTGTGTAAATGTTGAGTAACACCCATGTGGTCTTGACACTCTAGAGAGTCCAGACACATTTTATTTTGGGAATTTTTGCTGCTGTTCATACTGAATTTAATTAAAGGACAAAAAGACATAGCTTTCCTCGTTTTTTTTTTTTTTTTCTTCTCTTTTCTCTGTAATGTGGCAGAGTCAGAAATGTGTTTCATGAGTGAAACTCACTGCTAATCCAGCACATTCTCAGGAATTGGTTAACTTCAAATGTGCAAGCAGTTTGACCTTTAGGAAGGAAAAACCCGTATCTCTCATTTCCCTGTAACTGTGCTATAGGCAGAAAGCACACCCATCTTCCAGCACATTGCATCTGACTTAGAGTGAGTCCAGCCATGATCACCAGGGACTTTTGTTCACAGGTGTGTCATTTGTTCACGATGTAGAGTCAAGCAAATTGGAGTTAGTTTAGCTTCAGCTTGAAAACTAAAGAGCAGAAGTTTGAAGATACTTAGAAATATTGGTAATCTATTGCCTCCTGGCCTGTTGGAGTTTTCCAAAAATGAGTTATCATAGAACTGGAATTAAAATAAGGATGGCGACTTTGTGGTTTGTCTTTGGAATGGAAAACTAGGATCTGAAGTAGCATGTAAAGCCTTGAAACTTTGACTCAGCAGTAGCCTTTTTGCTGAACTTTTTATTCCAGTAATTAGTTTAGTAGACTTGAACCTGGTACGTTTTCAACTTTTATTTTTTTTTACTTATGTATGTTTTAGATGAGCACTATTTCATGTTCATACAAAAGCAAGAAACAAGACGTTGAGGTGTTACAAGAAACCAAAATCACCAATTCAACAAAGATATGTTTTTATTAAAGAAAAAAACAATTCTTTGAATACAATTTGAAGTGGAACAGATAACCTGAAAGGCAGTATCAAACCTCAAGTGCTGTTTAATATCCACTAAGCTAGCACTTAACTGTTATTAGACACTTCTTACATGTCTACTTTTTTATTATTGTGTCTGTTGGACATGTTAGGAAAGGATGTTTAAAGAGATTCAGTCATGTGCCTGAGGTGGATTGTATTGTAAATGGCTGAGCAAGACAATAAGCATAGGAGGAAGGCTTTGTATACCAGCTTTGTTCAAGTTATGTCTTGCCTTCTAAGAGTGAACCAGTGTCTTGTTGTAGGAGACAGGTAATAGAGAAGTGTTAGTGTCTTATTGTAGAACGCTGGGAAGCTGTCATTTGCCTAGATCCCTCCTTTTAAAAGCATACCAGAGCAGCAACCTTTGTTTATTAAACATTTTCATCACAGCTCTGGTGTTAAAAATTAGGTCACTCTGAATGAACTGTTCCTAATGTCAATCGTGAAAAGTGACAACATTCCCGGGACTCCTCATTTTCTAAGATTATTGGGAGACTTGGGTCTGCAATTAAGCTTGCACATTGAGGTTTTATGAGTTGGGTGACAGTGGAAAATATGCTGTGTATATGTAAACTGCCTTCCTCAATTTGGTGCTTTTACACAGTGAAAGGCCAGGCTACCTACACACCACAGCTGTGGCTATGAAGTTGCACAATGAAATTGACAAAACTGAATTCTCAAATGGAACAAGTTTGCCTAAGTAGTTAATTCTCTGAACAGATGGATTAAAACATGGTAGGAAGTTTCACCCATACATATTTAAACCTTTGCTATGCATCAAGACAAAGGAGGAAATGTGTTTTATATACTGGGATAATACTGTCTGCTCTGGGTTGTTTAGATTATGTGAATTAAGATAATTTGACATTTAATCATCACTGGCTTTTAAGTGGATGAGTGCTCTGCTTCCTTGTCTAAGTCCCCAAACACAAGTGTTTCTTGTGACTTTCCCATGCAGGCTTAAGTAGAAGGCAGCCTGCTTATTGCGTCTCTTTTCTTATAATAGAGGATTGGCCAACATTGATTATCTTGAACACACACACTTTGGCATTTGTTAGTTTACAAAATTTGGAGTTGTAGTTGTTTGTGTTCTCCCATTTTGGGTTGTCACCTAATGTCTTAGCTGAAGAGCTGACATGGACAGTTGCACTGCTTAAGGTGTGTTCCATACACTGCTGTATATCTTTAATTACAGTCAGTGGTTTTATTAGTAATCATGTGGTTAAAAGTGCAGTCTGCTTGGGCATAAATCTAGGTCATTTGCTTTCTGTTTTAGACAAGTTTTGAAATCTCACTGAGACTTGGTTTTCTGATCTTCAGGTAAACATGATTGTGTCTCACAGGGTTGTAGAGATTGTATTAGTCATTCTACTCAGGTACTCAGATTAGAATACTTGTGAGAACAGCACACGGGGGCAGGAGGTGACCTAAGTGCTATTATCTCTAATCACATGTATGAGCATAGAGCCTGAACTTCAGACATTTGCTGTTACATGTTCCCATGAAAATGCATTGTCTTTGACATAGGTTTTTTTTTTTTTTTAAATAATTTAAAAAGCCAGTCTACTCTGGGACTGGAGAGGTGACTAGCAGTGAGGAGTACTTGCTGCTCTTACAGAAGACAGGTTAGATTTTCTGGCACATTGTAGCTCACAGCCATCTATGGCCCTAGTCCCAGTGGATCCAGCAGCCACACACAGTCTGAATACAGGCATGTTTGCAGAGCAGTCACAGTATGAATACATGCATGCTTGCAGAGCAGTCACAGTATGAATACATGCATGCTTGCAGAGCAGTCACAGTATGAATACATGCATGCTTGCAGAGCAGTCACAGTATGAATACATGCATGTTTGCAGAGCAGTCACACAGTCTGAATACATGCATGTTTGCAGAGCAGTCACACAGTCTGAATACATGCATGCTTGCAGAGCAGTCACACACATGAGTCAGTGAGCGAGTCATGTAAAACAATCACAAAGCCAATCTACTCTCCTGAAGGTCTCCCTCCCGGCTGAGGAGCCTGTGCTCTAGGCGCTCTCTTGTTCCCTGGCTACTCTTGCTTCCTTCAGCCACTAACCATCCTGTCAAGATTTTTGTTGCTAAATGATTACTACTGTAGTCCCAGTACTCCTCCTGTCCAAATGTATTCGGCACTCTGATGGTAAACCTCTTTATGAATCAGCCCCTCAGAAGCCTTCTCTGGCTCGCCATCGAATGTGCAAGTTGTATTGGTGTCTGTACATAGTGGTCCTCCCTACTCTTCTTTCGGTGTGTGATGTCTGTAAAATTGTTCTCCATAAGTGTACCAAAACCGGGGCAAGAAGAGCGGTATTTCCTCTTGTATTCTCCTTACCGTTGAACCTTTCCCCAGCTAATCAGTCGGTTCTTTCTCATTAAGTTAACTGTCCTCACCTAGGAACCTAGAAACCCAACTTTTGTTGCTTGTTCTTTTAAAAAAATAAATATATATACCTCTATAAATAGAGCTTAAATACTGAAATCTCTTTTTGTAGCCTTATCGACTGCTTTTTGTTGGACTCGGCGCCTCTCAATGTTACTATGTCCCCCACTGGAGACTTTCTAGCAACTTCCCATGTGGATCACCTTGGAATTTACCTGTGGTGAGTTCTTTCATATACCTCTTTTATTTTGGGGAAGAGGAGGAGGAAAATGACAATCATTGGTCATGATTAGTGGTTGTTAAAATTGACATTTAGTTTGTTTTTATATATACAGTGAAACTGTCACATAGCCTAATTAATCTCCCATGAATATATGGCTGATGCTTGATAATCTAGACAGCCCTTCAAGTGCCTATTCTACATTTCATAATTTTTGTCTGCAATTTGTCTTTTGGTTGCTAAAAGACTTAAGTGAATTTAAAGATTGGGAAAGGAAGTTCCCATTAGGACTTGACCCTCTGTAACTGTGGCCTTTGATAATCACTTGTGAGCTTTAGTGTGCTTTGAACAAAGTAAGGCACACAGATGAGAGAATGCTCCTAAGGTGCGTTCTCGGGGCATGGACCTATAAAACCTTCCTCTCCTGAATTTACGCACACACCCAGTTCTTTGAGCATCCTGGCACTGGTGCTTATTGCAGACTGATCCTAAGTGTGTTGAGTATTGGCTCTACATGGATATGCCTCCATATCAGTCTTTTCTAATTCTAATTATAAAATGTGTTCCATAGAGCACAGCTGTTGATATGACTTGGACCTGAGTTCCCAACTCTTGTTTTTCACTGAGATTTGTATCATTAGTGTAGAGAAATCTGCCCCTACTTTGATATAGGATTTTTGGGGGGGGTTGTTTATTTGTTTGTTTGTTTTTGAGACTGTTTCTCTATGTAGCCCTGGCTGTCTTGGAACTAGCTCTGTAGACCGAGCTGGCCTTGAACTCACAAAGATGTGCCTGCTTCCCAAGGGTTAGAGTTAAAGACATGTGCTACCATGGCCTGGTGTGAGTTGCAGAGAGTTTTAAAACAACCACTTTGGTGCTGGAATTGGTCCTAATCCTCTTGAGCAGCCAGTGCTCTTAACTGCCTCCAGTCCCATTAATGGCTTTACTTGTTTTTGTTGATGTTTTGGGTTTTTTCATTTTCTTTCTTTCTTTTCTTTTTTTTCTATTTTGGTTTTTTGAGACAGGGTTTCTCTGTGTAGCTCTGGATGTCCTGGAACTCACTTTGTAAACCAGGCTGGCCTCGAACTCACAGAGATCCACCTGCCTCTGCCTCCCGAGTGCTGGGATTTCACCACTACCTGGTTCCATTAATGTTTTTATATAGCTTTTTTATGATAACATTTTCAGATTAATAGTCTCTCTTTGAGATATTAGCTAGTTTATTACTGTAGTCTCTGGCCAAAATCAATTTACAGATCATTACCAGGTATTAAGTTTCTCTGAAGGTAATATGTCTGTGGTAACGGTACTGTCATAAAACGTTTGCTGTTTGTTTGTTCAGGTCCAATGTTTCCCTCTATTCAGTTGTCTCCTTGCGACCACTTCCTCCAGATTACGTCCCTTCAGTAGTGATGCTTCCTGGGACTTGTCAAACCCCAGGTAATCACAAAATAACAAAATACTTTTTGAGTACATTGTAATGTTAGGTTATTGCTGCAAAATAGTATGCCAGTGTAAAAGTGTTGGACGTCTACTGATGGGAATTATAATTAATAGGAGGAAATAAGGGAAAGGGGGGACTGAGCCAAGGAAATATGTGAGAAGAGTCTACAAAGCTACATTGATTGAATGTGTAAATACAGGTGGGTGTGGGTGAGACGTATGGCGGAGCTTTAGCCTTCCTTGTCTTACCTGAGCGTGTGTTTTAAGGTACGGACGTGCTGGACGAACAGATAGAGCCAAGCGATGAGATGGTAGAGTATGAGTCTCCAGAACAGTTGAGTGAGCAGCTGGTGACTCTGTCTCTTCTCCCTGAGTCACGCTGGAAGAACCTTCTGAATCTTGATGTTATCAAGGTAACGTGGTATCATGATACTGCCACCAGCCTATGCTCCATGAGCATTTGCTGCTCTGAGGGTATGAGTTCGAGGCCAGGCTGGACCGACAGCCTCCAAAACAATACAGAGAAACCCTGTCTCGTAAAATCAAAAAAAAAAAAAAAAAAGCAGAAATGTTTTTCAGCTCGAGAGATGCCTCCATGGTTAAGAGCAGGGACTGCTTTACAGAAGACCCGAGGTCAGCCCTCAGCACCCACATCGGCTGAATCAAAACCAGCTGTAACTCCAGCTTCAGCACATCTGGCTTCTGTTTCTGCCCTTGGTGGTCACTGTACTCAACTGTGCAAAATCCAACACACACATGCACATAATTACAAAAATAACATTTTGCATAAAACAGAAATTTATTGACATAAAATAATTTTTATAAGTTGGCAATAGTATTTTCTTTTTAAAAGTACTAAACAAAAGTTAGAATTCCAACAAAATAAAAGAACTAAGGTCTCTGGATGGTGGTGGCGAGAACTTTTAATCTCAGCACTTGGGAAGCAGAGTCAGGCAGATCTCTTGTGAGTTCGAAGCCAGCCTGGTTTATAGAGCTTGTTCTAGGACAGCCAGGGCTACAGAGAAACCCTGCATCAAAAAACAAAACAAAAAATAACAACAAAACAGAAGTAGGTCATATTTCTCCATAATTTTAGCAGATTATTTCCAATGGGGAAGTCTGCACTTCTGGTTCTGAATTTCGCCAAGCCATTTTGCTAGGTTGTTTCCATTTTGTTTGTTAAGAGATACGAGTATAACAGTTCATCCTGTGATGATGACACTTGTCTGAGAGCTGCTCCTGTGTGCTCTTCTCCATTGGGAAGCCTGGGTGAAGGGTAGCTGTGATACTGTTCAAATAGATTTAACGTCCTAGTGTGGGAAGGTTTTATTCCTGCTGCTCATCTTGATGTTCCTGCTGCTCATCTTGATGTTTGTTTTAATTCCAAACATCAAAGCTGTTATTACAATAAGTACTGGTCTTTTTTTCTCCTCATTCTCTCTTAACCAGAAAAAGAACAAACCGAAAGAACCGCCCAAAGTGCCCCAGGCAGCACCGTTTTTCATCCCGACGGTTCCTGGGCTGGTACCCAGGTTTGCTGTGCCTGAGCAGAATGGGGACCCCCAGCAGGTAAGAGCCACATCAGTGTTTGAAGTTTATGGGGTGTCTGTGTCTGTCACTTTGTCACAAACAGAGTAAATTAGTGATCGTTTTAAGGTATAAGCTTTATTTTGAGAAATATTTATGTTCTTTTAATGTGTATTTTTGTTTTTATTTAAGTCTAAGGTGGTAAACCTTGGGATTTTGGCTCAAAAATCAAATTTCTACCTGAAACTTGAAGAAGGATTGCTAAATAATCAATGTAAGTTAAATTGTAAAATTGTTCAAGTTTCTTCATTTTTGGTTTAGTTTATCTGAAAGAAAAATTGAACAGTTCATAGTAGGTAAAAACTAAAAGTATGAAAATTTAATCTACACCAACTTAGCTTTTTGATTTCGCTGACTGGGTAGTACTAAATTCAAATGATGGAAATGGTAAATCTACTGAGACTTTTTCTTTCCAACCTTCTGGGTATGGATTGTTTGGAGATGATTGAAAACTTACTGACAGGTGCAAAGACAGGGTTTTTTTTTGTTTTGTTTTGTTTTAGGTAATTTTACATTTATTATCATATGTTTAGATAATTTTGTGTGCAATTTTAAAAGAAAAGGAAAAACAAAATTTAATTTAATTTTCTTTAATTTTTTTAGGTTCTGTGTAGCTAATAGTAAATATAAGTCAAATTCCTAAGAAATTTGACTCATTGTCCTGTTTTGTGGTCAAAGTGCTTGAGTTTCATACCGGTGCACTTGAGTCCACATGGGCGAAAGTCAGAGAATGGCTCTAATGACTTCTTGTTTATTGAGGAATGGAGCATAAACACAGTTGTTTAAGATATAATACAGGACAGAAAATGACATTGATCAGATTTTTTTTCATGGTTCAAAAGCTAAAACCATAACCATTGTCACTGAAATAGCAAGGGACTAATACAATTGGTTGTGTTGAGGGTTTAGTGTGTTTTCATGGAATGCAGAGTGAATCGTAGAGCTGACCTCAAGTGGATGGAGCCTTGGGGTTGATAGGACAGGGGTGGAGTCTTCCCTTATGTCTTTCTGTGTTGTTGATGTTTCTTAACGGCCAAGTGATAGAAAGAAAAGGTAATTCACGCACCTCATCCTATTCCTGATGGTAATCACAATAATAGTGCTTTTTTTTTTTGTTTTTTGTTTTTTTTGGTTTTTCGAGACAGGGTTTCTCTGTAGCTTTGGAGTCTGTCCTGGAACTAGCTCTTGTAGACCAGGCTGGTCTCGAACTCACAGAGATCCGCCTGCCTCTGCCTCCCAAGTGCTGGGATTAAAGGCGTGCGCCACCAACGCCCGGCTTTTAATAGTGCATTTTTGTTGTTGTTTGGTTTTGTTTTTTTTTGTTTTGTTTTGTTTTGTTTTTTTTCGAGACAGGGTTTCTCTATAGCTTTGGAGGCTGTCCTGGAACTAATTCTTGCAGACCAGGTTGGTCTCGAACTCACAGAGATCTGCCTGCCTCTGCCTCTGCCTCCTGAGTGCTGAGATTAAAGGTGTGTGCTACCAACGCCTGGCTAATAGTGCAATATTTTTGATGAGACCTCATGTTACAATTTTTTTGTTCTAATTCATTTATAATTAATAAACTATCCCCTATGAGGCATTAGCATTTTTTTTTTAAGAGTAGAAAAGAAGTTTAAATTCCGGACAGTGAAAAGCTTTAAAGACTTTACTGCTATTGAAATTTTTACTGTTTCATTGACCTTGGGGTTCATTATGATATAATATGAAAAAATTATGCACCAAAAGAAATTCTGGTGTCATTTACATATCTATTTCTTGGGGGTATGAAAGCTGATTGTAACTTCTTAACTTAAGTAATTGTAAGAAATAACTAGATTCTTTTTGCAATAATGCAGATGAAGCTGCTCTTAACCTTCTGAAAGAATTAGGCCCATCAGGAATTGAAACAGAGCTGCGAAACCTGTCTCCTGATGATGGTGGGTCGGTGGACGTCATGCAGGGCTTTCTGAAAATGATCAGGATGATGTTGGACAGAAAGCGTGATTTTGAGCTAGCCCAGGCATACCTTGCATTGTTTTTGAAGGTGAGTGATATGTAAGATAAGCCCCTTCCTTTGCATTATTAACACTATTCTTCCTTACTATTCCCTTCCTTCCTTAGTACTACTAACTAATGTTCTGCAGAGATGGGTGTGCTCTGCGTCCGTCTCAAATGGGTAGCCACTCATCGTGTGGCTAACTGACCCACAGCTGTCTGGGCCAGCGTGGGTCACCCTGGGGTAGCTGGACTATGCGCTTCTTTTCATAGTCTGTGTTTTTGTTTTTACTCGGCGGGTGGCATAATTTTGACTTTGTCCCTACTTGTCATCTGTTTGTTACTTGTTCTTAACCTTGCCTGTTTTAAGTAGCTGCTTTTTTTTTTTTTTTTTAGTTTTCTGTCATCATAAGGGAAAGCCAGGTTCTTTTGTTTGTTCATTTTTGTCTGCTGCAGTCAAAACACTCACTTCCATCAGTTTCAAGTAATTTGGCACAACTTGCTTTTTGGATGAATGAAATAGAGATGCGCTTTGTGGGTCCACTGTGGTGGTGTAATGTGCTGAAGATGTAAGCATTTTAAATTCACTGAAAAGCTTGGTTTTAGTAGGATCAGATAGTTCTTGTTTTAAGAAATCCCAGATTGTCTCTATAGGCTTTCCTGTGTTTGTCAAATTGTTAGTTCCTACAGACAAGTTTACATACGCCTTTAGAAAGTAAAATACACGATCCTCGTCAGTGGGGTGTGGAGGAAGGAAAGAGGAAGCCCAGACAGTCTGATAACTGCCCTTTGTGGAGTGGAAGAATGGAGTTTCATCAGTTCTGCTGAGAGAGCTCGTGGCATAAAAAGAGTTGATGTAAAACATAGTTTGATGGAGCAGCACGAAATCAGAGAACAATAAATCACCATCTAAGAAAGAAATATTTAGATACTGTTTTCTTAGGTTACTGAGTAGGAAAAAAAATCAAATTTTAGTATTCTTAAGTAAAATGTCCAACGTAACCATCATACGTTTCTTTTCAGTTACACCTCAAAATGCTGCCTTCAGAGCCAGTGTTGTTAGAAGAGCTGGTAAAGTTGTCATCACAGGTAGAAGAAGACTGGACTCACTTACAGTCACTCTTCAATCAAAGCATGTGTGTTTTAAATTACATCAAAAGTGCTCTGTTGTAAAAAATAAACTTAAGTGATTTACAGAAATCAAAGCTGTGTGTAAAATGGGCTCTTCTTCATGCCAGCTCAGTGTGGAAGGGAGTGCCGGCACTGCTTGACCAGCTAGTGTTCTATATTGTAAGTGCAAAAACTTTCTAGATGTAAAACTATACCTTCTTTTTGCTCTGAACACCTGTGGCATCTAGACACATACATGAGACTTTTTGATTTGTTGCCATTTTGTATTTTTTCAGTATGTTACATATAATAGTGTCTATGTAGTATGAAGTTTTGCTGAATTAAATTGATAATGTCAGATAAAACAAATCTGTATTATAGTTCTTAAAATGCTTTTATTATATAGGAAAAGTAATTGTTTCTTTTCTGGTGGCTTTTGATGAAACATGTTGATTCTTGAAGCTGTGCTTGAGTCCAAGTAAGGTTAGCTGGGACCCGTGGCATGTCTACCTTTGTATAGCACAGGGTCTGGAGCTTTCTCTGTTGCCTCCTTCCTAACGAGTTTTCATTAGATCAAAATGTGAAAGTTCTTGCTCCAAGCAGGTACACCAGGAAGAGTTGCAGCAGGTACCTGCACAGGGAAATTCCAAACTCTGCTGAGACTGTCTTTCACGGGTTTCCCTCCTCCTCTGATGACTTTTTTATTTGGGAAGAAACTGCTGACTACACTTGTCATCATTTTCTTTTTCATGGTCCAATGTTTTAGCAGCACAGGAACCTGTGTAAGCAAGGCTTGGTGGTGTGCACCTTCAGTCCCAACACCCCAGAGCTGAAGACCATACCTGGTGAAACACATGAGGTCCAGCTCAAAAAAGATGGATGAAGAATAAGCAGTTCTGAAGGACCCATACTCTAAAAAGCACCTGGGTGTCCTTCTCGACCTTAGCTTAAAGAACTTTCCAGGCTTCCAGGAAAGAACAGTCCCTACAGAGAGGGGTTGGTGAGAAGACTCAGGGGTTAAAGGACCTTGGCACCAAGCCTCGAGGCCAATGTTTAATCCCTAGGGCCCTTGTGGTAGGAGGAGAGAACCAATTCTTTCAAGTTGTCCTCTGACCTCCACACACTTAAATGCAGAAACACACTAAAGAGAACCAATGAGGCCGGGCAGTGGTGGCGCACGCCTTTAACTCCAGCACTCGGGAGGCAGGGGCAGGCGGATCTCTGTGAGTTCAAGGCCATCCTGGTCTACAGAGAGAATTCCAGGACAGGCTCCAAAGCTACAGAGAAACCCTGTCTCGGGAAAAAAAAAAAAAAAACCAACGAAATGATTAAAGTCCTTTTTGTTTGATCTACTAGTGTGGGATAAAATTTGTCAGTTGTTACAGGAATAATGTGGCCCACCTTTGTATTTAGCTGTGTATTAATTTATCAATGGCAGTGACTTATGTTCTGACTTTGACAGACATCTCTCTCTTCTGAAGACAGTAGCTGGAAGTTGCAGTAAAGCCTGAGTGCATATAATCCCATGCTTACAAATACTGTAGTGTTAGACAAAGTGATAAGAGCTGGGAGCCAAAGTGTCTTTTCTTCTGTAATTCATGAACTAACCTTCCCTGCCTTTTTCAAATGAAGGTGCAAGCTTGACACTGTTGTCATGTTATTAGAGATGTCACTAGACAGTATTACCACATTGTTTGTCAGTAACCTCCCAAAACCTTAGATATTCGCCATCAATGGCGAATGTGTACACATTTTTCTTAAAATGTTACCCATCTCTGCATACTTCTTTTGAACTTTAATCTTTGCTTTTGAAATTTAATATGCATCATATATGACTACATTTTACTAATGCAAATGTCAAACAGATTTGTTTTGACATGTTTTTGATCCCAGTATGTAGCCACAGAAAATGAAACGTAGAGTTTTTAAATTTTTGTTTTATTTATTTTTTTACAGAAAGAAAGGTCTGTAACTTCAGATATCTTCATGAGCACATCATATGTCTTACAGCCTACTTTGCCTATCATATACCTATAATTAGGGAATTTTCCTCTGCCGTGCCCCACCCCCCTCCACACACATACAGTAATTACAGACCCCTGCTGAAGTCAGCAAGCATTGTGTCCCTTAGGTCTCTGGGTTTAAGGATTTCTGTATAGCATATGCTAAGGGTTTGAATTGGTGGACCAGAGAATAAGCATTTTTAGTTGGAGAGGTTATTTCTATGTGACTTCCAAAGTGGTTGTATTATTTACTTTTTCCACTCCTAGTAACTGTTGTCTCATAATATGAGGTATAGTTGGAGTTATGTCTTTACCATTGGCATTAATAGAATAAAACCTCTGTTTTAACTTTGTTATGTTAAAACTCATATTTGTATGTTCAATCTATTGAACCATTGTCTTTTATTATAGATTTGTTGAAGAATTTTGTTTTTTAATACAGGGTCTCACTGTAGCTCTGGCTGACTTGAAATTCACTATGTAAACCAGGGTGTCCTAGAACTTAAAGAGACCCACCTGCCTCTGCCTTCCAAGTGCTGGGATTAAAGGTGTGCCACCATGCCCACTCTTGTTGAGGTTCTATGCAACCTAAACATTGGTCTTTGTTACCATTGATTCCTCCAGGTGGTTGTATATTTCTGACCTGCTGGGATTCTTGTATAGACTCCCAGGCATTTTGTAGTCATTTTATAGGCATTTTACATTTTTTAATATATGCGTATATGTGTGTGTGTGTGTGTATGTGTGAGTGATTAATGATCTTCTATCAGAACAATGGAGACAAGGTATGGAAATGTTTTTAGTTTGTCATTTGTTCAAAATCATGAATTGAAGCTCCAGTTATTTTGTCATTGAACAGAAACGCTGTTTCATTGTATGTTATTGGGGTGTTAGTAATGCAGCATGCTCTGATTGTGGTTTGGGTGGGATAGGGTCATCTTTGATATTTTCCATGTATTTATCACCTCTTGGGCATATCTTCTTGAAGTATGGGGTTTGGGTAGCATTAATTTATAGAAATGGTTTAGAAAAAAGTATGAAACCGAGTATTTCTCTTCAAGAGCAATGATTTATATTAAATAATATTTGTGGGCAGGCTCTCTTGGTGTCTTAGTGTGTAACATGTTTGACATTTCTGGGGATTTTTGTGTTACTATAGTAAAATCTCTTTGTAAACACTTTATAAATTAATTAAAACAACTTTAGGGATGGAGAGATGGCTCAGCTGTTAAAGTCTAGGTTCACAACCAAAAAAAACCTGTATGTGCTAGCTTGTCATGACAGTAATGCAGAATTCTTGTAAAGTGTCCATCAGGAGAGTCTTCCTGGAAAGTCACCCTTTGCAGTTGCTAGGACTTTTTCTCACTCATTGTTCGTGTTCCATTTGTTTGGTTTGAGTTAGGAGTGCTTGATCTCAGTATGCTACTAGCCCTGCCTTGCAGAAGTGCTTGTCTTGTTGCCAGATTGGGTACGGAAGCCTTCGGTGGTCTTCTGTTACACAATGACGCATGTGCTAGGTTTCTGCTAGACTCCATCCTGCATTAAATTTTAATGTGTTATCATAGTGCTAATTTAATTTTTTCCTTTTATTGAAAACAAACTCTTTCCTCATACAGCATATCCTGATTACACTTCCCTCTCCTCCTGCTCCTCCCAGTCGCTCCCCACCTCCTCTCCCGTCTGGATCTACTCCCTTTCTGTCTCTCATGAGAAAACCACCAAACATGATGAAATAAAATATAATCAGATAAAGCATTAAAACAAAACGCTACTTTGAGGCTGGCTAAGGCAAACCGAAAGAAGGAAAAGAGCCCCAAGGACAGGCACAAGGATCAGAGACCCCTGAGGGATGCTGAGCTGAAAGGTGGTGTGTTTGGGGAGCAGGGGACCCAAGGCAGATCTTTACAGGCCTTGTCCTAGCTGCCTCAGTCTCTGAGTTCATGGAGCTTTGCTCAGTTGACAGAGAGGGCCTGGTGTCCTCCGTCCCCCAGTATCTTACACGCTTCCCACCTCCTCTTCACAGGGTCCCCGGAGCCCTGAGGAGAGGGATTTGATGGAGACATCTCATTTAGAGCTGAGTGTTCCAAGTCCTCTCCACACATTGTCTGGCTGTGGTCTCTGCTCCTGTTCCCATCTGCTGTAGGAGGAAACTCCTATAATGATGGCTGAGCCAGGCACTGATCTATGAGTGTAACAGAGTCATTAGGAGCCGTTCATACTTTTTAAATATAGAGGTGAGCACAGAATTTTATTAAGGCGCATTTTGAAATTTGTATTGAAAAGAAAAATCAAGATTTTCAGTTGGTATAGTTCATTGAATTTGAATAAAAATTTCCCATATTAAATATTTCATTCCTGAGGTAGCACAGCTTATAAGTAAGATGAACTGTTTCATATGTTTGATAGAATTATCTAAACTTGATTTAAAAACAACCAAAAAATTGGCCTAATCAGAGTGGGAAAAAAAAACTTGCCTTGAATCTATTGATTCTTTCTTTTTTCTTTTTTTGGGCAGTGGGGGCTTCAATGTAGGGTTTCTCTGTGTAGCCTTAGCTATCCTGTCACAGAGATCCTCCTACCTCTGCCTCCCGAGTGCTGGGATTAAAGGCGTGTGCCACCACCGCCCAGTTCTTTTGTGTTTCATGTCTTCTGTGGCTACTGAGCTGCTACATTTCTGTACCTCCTCTAGTTAAGATCGGCAAATTATGTTTTCTTTACAAGTCATTTTACCCAGGGTTTCAAACAGATTCGTATTATTTAGTGATGGCTTGTGCATTTTTATGAATTGGTTCCATAGGACAGAAGCCCAGTGCTAACACTCGAGGAATAAAACTGTCTTTGTCTGGCCTGCTGCTTGGCAGGCTCCGTGATAGCTGCTGCTGCTGCTGCTGCGTCCCTCTGACCTCGTGACTGACTGCTGTGTCCTCACTCAACTGCAGGGTGATTTCTTCATCGCCACCCAGAATAAACTGGTGACCAAAACTTCAAACTGCCGACAGTTCTAGATTGACATTATTTTAAAGATATTTTTATTTTTTTAATTGTGTGTGTTTGTGTGTTTGTAGGGACACATACAGGACTCTCAGAGGCTGGATGTGTTCGGTTTGCAGAGACTCCTGGCGTGGGTCCAGAGCTAAGACACTCTGCAAGAGCACTGTGGGCTCCTACCCGCTGAGCCACCTCCAGCTCCACACATGCATGACCCTCCTTAACCCTGAGCCATCTGGAGTGGCCAGGGCTTTGATTAGTTAGGCCTGAGTTGTTCGCTCATTGAACCCTGCGAAGGGGAGAGAGACGTACAAAACCACATGGATTGAGATAGACATGTAGCTGCCCAAGTAATTGTGTTCTGTGATGAAGGGAAAGGCGGGCAAAAAATAATGTGTGTCAGAGAATTGATCTTCATAAAAGGGTCCAGGGAAGCATTTAAAAGCAGAAAAAAAGGTGGAGCCGGGCGGTGGTGGCACACGCCTTTAATCCCAGGAGGCAGAGGCAGGCGGATCTCTGTGAGTTCGAGGTCAGCCTGGTCTACAAGTGTGAGTTCCAGGACAGCCTCCAGAGCCACAGGAAAATCCTGTCTCGGAAAACCAAAAAAAGAAAAAAAAAAGGTTTCTGAAGAAATCCAGTGATCCGGAAGCTTAGAAGTTCCGTTCTGTGGAGAACACAGTGCCTGCCTGTGCGGGTCTCTAGCTGCAGATGTGCTAATGTGTTGTGATCACAGACAAGGACACCAGTTCTCAGAGTGCAGACCCCGGTCAGCATCAGCTTGTTTTAAAAGACCCCAAACAGCTGTAAACGTCTGGAGGGATGAGACCTCACAATGTCTTAAGGCCTCTGGCTTGACTGAACCTGAACACTGAGAAGAACCAGAGAGGGCAGGAGGCCATGGGCTTGTTCTGTGACCATCCTGGGGTTAATGAAGCCGCATTTGAGAAATCCCTGGTGCATTGCAGCCCTGGAGTTAGGAAGCGTGGCACCCTGGGGGACTTGTACCTCTGGACACGAGGCAGTCACACTCAGTATGAGTGTGTGCAGGCGTTTAGTCACACTCATGAGTGTGTGCAGGCGTTTGGGCAGAAGGGCCTGTTGGTGCTCACACACTGTTTCCCCATAACTGGGAACTGTTTGAAGAGCTCTGGGGATTGTGATCTGCGTCCTATAGAGAATGGGGGGGGGGGGTTAGTGGTGCCTCCATCCTAGCCCAAGGCTGACAGCACAAACTAAGTGGATTCGTGGACTGGTGTGGGGAGATGAGAGAGCTCTCATGGAAGGCCTTCCCTTGGCCCACACGTGGACAAAGGACTTAAACTGTCAGGAAAGAAAGAGCTATAATAGAGAATTTAAACAAAATACCACTAACCATTGCCTAAAATAACGTGAGACAGACAGGGCGTTTTGATTGGTGGTTTGTCTTTCCCTGGAGTTTACAGGAATTGGGCTCAGATCTTTGCACGAAGAATTCTGTAGCGATTTATGTCCTTGTCTGTACTGAATCTTCAACCCCAATTCTGCTTGAGCAGATATCTGCTCCTGGGTTTTGTAAGAAGGCAAGCTGGGCAAGTCATGAGGTGAAAGCCGGCAGACAGCACCCCTCCATGGCTTCCTTCAGGTTCCTGTCCGTTTTGAGTTCCTGCCCTGACTTCCTTCAGTGGCCACCTGTGATGTAGAAGTGTAAACCATCTAAGTCCTGTCCTCCCCAGCTTGCTCTTGGTCACAGTGTTCTGTCACAGCGGTAACCCTAAGGCAGGCCCGTAAGCTGTTCAGTACTTGGTTTTCACCTGGTTGGCTTTGTTGGCACTTGTGTGTGGTGTGTAGACATGTGCGTATTCACGAGCGTGTGTCTTCACCTGTGTGTGGGAGCCACAGGTCTGTGTTGGCCATCCTCTCGTTGAGCTCCTGGCTCACTAATGGACTAAACTTGCTGGCCAGCAAACCCCGGGGCTCCTCCTGCGTCAGGCTCTCAGTGTGAGATTGCAGGTTCATTTTGCCACACCCGGGTCTCTCTTGGATGCTAGGGACCAGAGCGCAGACGATTATGCCTGTAGTGGAAGCATGTTACTGACTGATTGCCTGGACAGTCTTTTAAAGGGATTTTCAGCACCACAGTCAAGTAAATAACAATTCAGTGTTCATGGAAAACCAAAAGGATAGCATATACGTTAGCATTCTCATTTCTGGGTAGAATGCCTGACACAAGCAACGTAGGAGGTGGAAATTAACTTATGCACCCCCACCCCACTCCACCTATGGCCCTCACAGCAGGGAGCTAGAGAAGAAGCCTGGCACACCACATGATGACTACAGGGAAAGAGAGGATGTGCTATCATGCAGGGACCCTGGGCTAGGTTTACCCGTTAGCACATTCTTGCTGGAGAGACCCCATGCTTGGGTTAGGTCTCCCTGTTAGCTCATGCTTGCTAGAGAGACCTCATGCTTGGGTTAGGTCTCCCTGTTAGCTCATGCTTGCTGGAGAGACCTCATGCTTGGGTTAGGTCTCTGGTTAGCTCATTCTTGCTGGAGAGACCCCATGCTTGGGTTAGGTCTTCCCTGTTAGCTCATGCTTGCTGGAGAGACCTCATGCTTGGGTTAGGTCTCTGGTTAGCTCATTCTTGCTGGAGAGACCCCATGCTTGGGTTAGGTCTCTGGTTAGCCCATTCTTGTTGGAGAGACCCCATGCTTGGGTTAGATCTCTCGTTAGCCCATTCTTGCTGGAGAGACCCCATGCTTGGGTTAGGTCTCTGGTTAGCCCATTCTTGTTGGAGAGACCCCATGCTTGGGTTAGGTCTTCCCTGTTAGCCCATTCTTGCTGGAGAGACCCCATGCTTGGGTTAGATCTCTCGTTAGCCCATTCTTGCTGGAGAGACCCCATGCTTGGGTTAGGTCTCTGGTTAGCTCATTCTTGCTGGAGAGACCCCATGCTTGGGTTAGGTCTCTGGTTAGCCCATTCTTGTTGGAGAGACCCCATGCTTGGGTTAAGGTCTCTGGTTAGCCCGTTCTTGCTGGAGAGACCCCATGCTTGGGTTAGGTCTCTGGTTAGCCCATTCTTGCTGGAGAGACCTCATGCTTGGGTTAGATCTCTGGTTAGCCCATTCTTGTTGGAGAGACCCCATGCTTGGGTTAGGTCTCCCCATTAGCTCATGCTTGCTGGAGAGACCCCATGCTTGGGTTAGATCTCTGGTTAGCTCATTCTTGCTGGAGAGACCCCATGCTTGGGTTAGATCTCTCATTAGCCCATTCTTGCTGGAGAGACCCCATGCTTGGGTTAGATCTCTGGTTAGCCCGTTCTTGCTGGAGAGACCCCATGAGCATTCCAGTTACGTGCTTTACGGCCCTGTTCTCTCATCCCAATGAGGCTGGCATCGAGACGGCCACCACAGCATAGCATTAGTACATAATTGCTTTTTCTAAAGCAATATAATGTATTTTCTACCACATCTATTAATGGTAACTATATTTATTTGTTCTGCTATCCCAGACTAAATTGCATTCTTTACAACTGATTTGCTTTGCTTCTCTGCAAGGGCGGCCTCTGTCCTGCAATTCTGACCCTTGTATTTCCTCCCGATCCCACTCTGCTTGAGTAAATATTAGAAAGCTCTGCAGGTGAGTGAGTGGCAAGTGGGTGAGGAACGGGAGGCTGAGCGTTCCCATAACCTGGCAGGGTGGCGCACAGCAGGGTGCTGTTCAGTGCTCTTGAAATGCGTTAGAATTTAAAGCATGCTGCACCCTGGTCACGGGAAAGATCGTGTTCCCTCATACAGCGCTTGCGTTTGGCTTAGCCTTTTCCTTTGTCTCTCAGAGAGCAATAATGAAGGAAAAGACCTCATACTCTGTAAAGAGTGCATTCTGGGAGTTTCTCTTGTTTCAAACTGTGTGTGTGTGTGTGTGTGTGTGTGTGTGTCTGTGTCTATTGGGATTCTCAGTAGCCTTAATATGCATGCATGACTGCATGCAAAACAATAAAAAAATATCAGAGTGCCCATATGTCACTTTTCTGTCCTTTTTTTTAACAGGGAGTTTGATGGTGTAAAAATACGCAGTGTATATAAAGAAAGAGAATGGGGAAGAAGAAAAGGAACCTGTCTTTCTCTAGGAAAGACCACGTCTGTGTTCCCTGGTTAATAGTAGATGGCAGATTTGAAGAAGTCAGGCAGGCGTCCACTTTGCTGATTGCCAAACGCGGCGTTTGGAGCAGGGGCCACTCCCCAACAGTCTCCGTGCAGTTTTAGTTCTCGGCTCAGTGGGTAGAAAGATGGAGCTGGCGTGGAGATGGACGGCTCATTGCTGCTGCTGTGACCATGGTGGTGAGGTGAAGACACTTCATAAGCAGGAGCCCAAATGTGAGGGAGCAGCCACGGGACGCTGCTTTTCCCACCTCTCTTCCCTTTCCTCGGCCGTTTACTTAGTAACCCTGGGATGGAAGAAGACATGGCATGATGGTCAGAATCCCAGAGCAAAACACAAGTTCCTTGATGCCCCCAGCTTCAGAAGGTGAGCAGGGAAGGGAAGACAGCGTGCGTCTGTCCATCTCCACAGGGCCAGAGGTCATATGCCCCGGACCCTCAGTGAAGAAGAGTGAGAAGACAGGAGGGCAGATAGGACATACTATGAGGGGAATCAGAAAGCAGGGTGACCAGAGCAAGTTCACTGTCGTCTCCAGACTGTGTAGTGGGTGGTCCTCAACTGGGCACAAAGAAGACTTGAACTTTACAGAATTGTATGTTTTTTTGTTGTTTTGTTTTGTTTTTTTGAGGCAGGGTTTTCTGTGACTTTGGAGGCTGTCCTGGAACTAGCTCTTGTAGACCAGATTGGTCTCGAACTCACAAAGATCTGCCTGCCTCTGCTTCCTGGGATTAAAGGCATGTGCCACCACCGCCCAGCATTTTATGTATTTTTATCTTAAATAAAGCAAGATGCAATATTAACAACTTGATTCTAGTGTTGCTGCATATAGCATTAGTAGGCTAACCTATTCTATTTTACCTCTGATTTAGCTTTTCAAAGAGAAGTTTTACATTTGTTATAATATGTATTTATATACCATGTTCAAAATCCTGTTACAAAGATAGATCCTGTGTGGTTGGTCCAATTTCATTTTCTCCTAGAAAATCTGCTGAGAAGCTACAGCCATGTTAGTTACTTGAGTCATTGGGGCATCCCCAAAACTCCAGGCTCCCTCTCCACCTGAGCAGTATCTTGGATGTGAGTCTCTGGCTCTGGCTCTTCGGGAGCAGTGGGTGGTCTCCAGGTTGGCTCCGGCATGAACAGAGGAGACACAGGCAAGTAGCCGTGAGTCATAGGGTGGCGGCTGAGCCAGGCAGCTCTCCAGGAAGCGGCGGGAAGTACAGGTCTTGTCGGATATCTCCTCACCCAGCAGTGGTCAGGCTCCCCATGTTTCCCAGGAAGAGGGCAGAGTATGGGTGCAGAGTTTCACTTTCCTTCAGCAATACATGAAAAATAGTCCAGCTGACTCCAGGCAAACACAAATCGGTGAAGAGGCGTTACATTATCTCACACTAGCTTATCTCTTTGACCTTTCAAGCTCTCAGAGGAGGAAATTACCACACTCCTTCCTGCTGAGAAGTCACAGTCACTCTGCAGGTGTACCACACCTTGTATCACCCGAAATGAATTTTAGTTTTACAATTGCTGATCTGGAGCTAAAACTATAACTCAATGGTAGAGTGCTTTCCTTGTTCACATGAAACCTGAGTTCAATTCCTAAAACCACAGACAGACAGACAGACACACACACACACACACACACACACACACACACAATCTTTTCACAATTATCTTTCAAGGAGAAAAGGCCATTTACTAGAGTATTTTATATAGCAAAACTTCTCAAATAATAGCATTTCCCAGGGACACTAAAGGCAAATCTAGATGTCCTCCATCATTACGTCCCTGTGTCTTCAGCATGTCCCAGCCTAGTTAGTGATATCATCTTGTGTCCTGGCCTACTCTGTCATCTCCTCGTCTTTTGTTCACACAAAAATCTCATCCCCATTGCTCTACAGATTTTCTATAGAATTCATTTCAGTGCTTGGTACATAACTGGTATCTAACCAGTTATGTTGAACTCAATACTTAATTTAGTGGTGTTTCAAAGAGTATCCCAGGATTCCCTGTGCCTCCATGAAACTTTTTCAGGAGGTCAGCAAAATATTATGAAAAAAAAATGTTTTCATAGTCACTATTATCTGACTCTGTTTACTTTCAGTATGCCACGGATATCAAATACTAACAGAATTTAATAGGGCTAAACCAAAACTTAGTTAGGCCTTCAGTTTTCCAGACTAAGAGTCCTAAGACCCCAGCAACAGCTAATTGAGGATCACTGCCCTACTAGGCTGGCTCAAGAATCATGGCCTCACCAGGAAATGTTGACATGTGCTGTATAAAAAGATTCATCTTCAAAACACCTTCGTCTGATACCTAAGAAGATATGGAACATACATTGCTACTGCTGTCAAGTCTTTTGTGGGACCAGAGGGCCAGGCAGCTCTAGAGCATTAATACCCCATTGACCCCTAGATTAAGATGGTGTTGATGAGTTGAGTCCAGTTGTACCTAGATTGGAACTCTAGGATAAATAAAACAAAACAACAAAAGTAATAAATTCAGAATGTTTAAATTGTTGTTACAATGAAATACATCAGTGCAGGTGATCGGTGTCAGTGTCACACATTTCAGCACAATACTTGAAGAATATTAGGTATCTGTCTTCATCTTTTTACCCTATGTGGTTGAGGACAACATTCAGGTCATCCAAAGGTACTCTGCCACAGAGAATACTGACCTGAGTCTTGTGACATCAGCGTCTGATGCCTCTAAACATTGGAAGTCATGGTCACTACCCTCCCTGGTCAGGTTCTACGCAGCCCATGCTTCACAGCACTCACAACCCATATCATTGCCAGCCAAGACATTGAGGTTCAGGATTCTACAGTGCAAATTCCCATAGCACAGAAAAGATTTGATTGACAAGGGATATGTCCTCAAAAGCTGCAACTTCTTAGCAGCAGCAACAGGCATTTCTACCCTCCAGGAAAATAAAGAAGTCCAAATCTCTTTTTCTTGTGTCTCAGAGGCTATGGAGATGGCAGTTACTCACCACTGGCTCTGTTATTCAGGGATATGATGATGAACAGAGGCACATAGGACAAGGCTATTGTGTTTTTCGTGACGGCCACAGCTCCAGTCATCAGACCAGGGAGAGCCTTCTCAAGCAGGAAGTCCAAGGGAAATGGGGGAAGTTCTGCCTACAGGAAAGAGAAATTGATGGTTCCATTGCAAGGGAAGAGGCCACTGCCTGTGACTCATCGTGTACTGGGGATTTTTAAATGTAAGTCATGGATAAATCCTGATTTCAACTAGTAAAGTTTGGTATATGCGTTATCAAAGGTTAAACCCATTTAGTAGGAAATGAAGTGATGTGATTACTACAAGATAAAAAAAAAAAATCTGGCCGGGCGTTGGTGGCGCACGCCTTTAATCCCAGCACTTGGGAGGCAGAGGCAGGTGGATCTCTGTGAGTTCGAGGCCAGCCTGGTCTACAAGAGCTAGTTCCAGGGCAGCCTCCAAAGCCACAGAGAAACCCTGTCTCGAAAAACCAAAAAAAAAAAAAAAAAAAAAAAATCTGGCCCAAATGGCCCAGCCTCCAGTGGTCCGTGGATGCAGTGCACTCTCTGGGTAGCTGTGAGTGATGAGTCATGTTTCTGGAGTTGACAGGAATGTGGCTTTTACACAAGAACATAGGAGAGGATGTTTGTGGCAAAGCTCTTCAACAGCTGCCCAAACTCCAGGCTCCCGCCTGCTTAATGGGCAGCTCCAAGAGGTCTCCTACTCTTACCTGATGCCACTCCAAGCCCTGTCCTGCCCCTGCTGCCTGCCCCAACTCTACTGCTCAAGCCGGCTTTGAGCGGAGCAGCTGCTGGAGTAATAAAGGAAGGAAAAGAAGGGACAGAGCCAGACTGCTTCCATGCTCTGGACTTGGGCACCCGGGTGCTCTCCGCATCCCATTCCTGTTCAGCCTAAAGAATCCACGTCAACTTCAGACCCAGCCCAGGATGTCTGCAGAAAGTTCTGGAGCGTCTAGCCTGTCTTCTTACGTGTGTTAAGGGACCGCATATTAGGAGGGTGTTTGGGGAAGTTTTAGAACCCGTTTCAGAATGTTATTTTAAATGTCACACCAATGCTACCTTCTTAAAAGTACTGCGCATTGCTGGTTGCCTCCAACAGCAGAGATATCTGTATTTGCCAACTGTTATTAAGCAATAACAAAATAGGACACGGCATTGTCATGAGGAAGAAAAACAGTGCCCTGCTACCTACCGGGACAAGTAATGCTGTGTTTTCAGTGTTGCGTGTGTCTCTCTTTAAACTTACTACAGCAACTTAAAATCTATGTCTTCTCTGCCTACCTTGGGGCGGTAACCACTGAACTGCCTCTTGTGAAGCCCATGTCTCTTGGCGCCTCGGTGACCCATCACAGATTAGGGATTTCACGTTTGCGGTTACCACATCGAACGCACTGCAAATGTAACGTGAATGTTGTCATGCTGGGTTGTTCGGGGAATAATGGCAAGCAAGAGTCTATCCATGGTCGTTATAGAGAGACAGGGTCTCGTGAAGCCCACACTGGCCTCAAACGAGCTACGTAATTGAAGGTGACTCTGAGCTCTTGATTTCCCGCCCCCACCTCCCAGGTGCTGAGATGGCGAGCCTAAGCCATCTGCTTACCTCGTTCTGAGGATCAGACCCAGGGCCTTGTGCATGCCAGGCAAGCACTCTCTTACCAACTGACGCGTCTCCAGCTCTCTAGGAACACCTTTTCCAAACATTTGTATGTGGTTTGCTGAATCCATGAATACGGAACCATAGATTCTGCGAGCCTCATATAGAGTGTGCACATCGACACTGCCCCCACCCCGGGGGGTACGGGTGAGCTATGTATGCGCATTTATATTAAACTTTGTTCTTTTTTATAGAGTTTGTTTAAATTAGAAACACTCTTATTTTACATATCAATCCCAGTTCTCTCTCCCTCCCATTCTCCCATGACTCCCACCAATCCCCCTATCCCATCCCCCATTCACTCTCCAGGGAGGATGAGGCCTTCCATGAGGGATCATCAAAATCTGTCAAGCCATTTGGGGCAGGGCCTAGGCCCTCCCCTGTGTATCTAGGCTGATATAGTATCCCTTCATGGGAAATGGGCTCCCAAAGTCCGTTCATGCACTAGGGATACATCCTGGCTCCACTGCCAGAGGCCCCATAGACTGCCCAGTGCTCCTAACTGACGCCCACGTTCAGGGGGCCTGGCTTGGTCCTATGTTGGTTCCCCAGCTGTCAGACTTATGTCCATGAGCTCCCACTTGCTCAGACCAGCTGCTTCTGTGGATTGTCCCAGCATGGTCTTGACCCCTTTGCTCATCACTCCTCCCTCTCTGAAACTGGATTCCAGTGTTCAGCTATGGATCTCTGCTTCTGCTTCCATCAGCTACTGGATGAAGGCTCTTGGATGGCATTTAAGGTAGTCATCATTCTCATTATAGGGGAAGGGCATTTAAGGTCGCCTCTCCATTATTGCTTAGATTCTTAGTTGGGAGTCATCTTGTAGATCTCTGGGCAATTCCCAGATTTCTCTTTAAACATATAGTGGCTCCCTCTACCTATGCATCTCTTTTCTTGCTCTCCTCTGCTCCTCTCCCCACTCAATCTTCCTGATTCCTCACATTCTCTTCCCCCCCTCTGCTTCTCTCCTCCTCTTTCTCCTACCTTCCTCTCCCCCCCCCCCCCAAAGCTCACCATTTGTCAGGGGCCCCTGTCCCTTTCTGCTTCACTGGGGGATGGTGTCTGTCTCTCTTAGGGTCCTCCTTGTTTCCTAGCTAGGAGCGGGTGTGGAAACAGCAGACCGGGTTAGAACTGACAATAATTTAGCAAGTCCATTCCTGTTTCTTCCTCTCCAGCCCCTATGTTGAGCCTTCAACTGAGCCTCGTACTAGTTAAGCAAGTGGTCTACCACAAGCCTAAATCTCCTCCTGTTTCAGCCTTGAAGTTCTGAATGAATGACCATGCATTTCACTGGCTACAGCAGTTAGAGTAGCAGAGTGAAGTGGAGGGTAGTTCAATTTGTAACGTCCTTGAAGCATCCAAACAAACGTTCCCTTCTTCCTAGTTGGCAATTTCTCTACCTGCACCAAAACTTTGGTTCTCTCCTCTATGGGCAGCCCTTCTTATTCTGCGTACGAAGGTTCTGGCATTTCTCACAATCACAAAACCCCAGAAGCGAATAGCCTGGTAGAAGAAGAATGGTGATGGACAACTTACCAAAGACCCAGTTACGCTGCTGACAGCGTGTTTTCCTCAGAAGGAAACCACAGTTGTCTTTCCACACACAGCATGAGCGCACGGGTCTTCAGAGGTAGTCAACGGCCCTAATCTCAAGGTTTACAGTTACTGACCTCAACTGGTAACTTAACGCATCATCTCACCTGACCCTTTTGATGCTTCCCTCCTGACTTGGAAATGGCTTGTAGTTTGACAAGTTCAAGCTGAAATCAGAAAGTTTTGGCTTTCTGTTCCCAAGCACTCTGTTCAAGGCAGGCAAGGAACACGGGATTTAGGAAGAGCTTGTGACACTGAGGTGTCCTGGTTGGGATTAATTAGCATGGCAAGCGCTTTTGCTCCTCACCCTAGGGCAAGATCTGAATGCGTGTAGAAAAACAAGGTGATGTATTAATTTGCTGATTCACTGGAAAATCCTTTCCCTGATATGATGCCTGGAAGGGGATGGCTATGCATACTTCCCACCTAATTGTCTCTAGTCCTGTTTGCTTAGGAACTGCATCAAAAATAATAAAATTAACCTGGCTAACCAGAGCAGGATTCACCAATCCTGGCCTCCTCCTCCTTCACTGCCCATCTCTGTACCGTGTGTTATGTGTAGAGTGTGACATTTTTTTGGAAACTGACCCCCTACTTACCCACCCTCTGGTGACCCTCACTACTCCTGGTAGAGAGACAATCTGCTGTTCAGGGTCCTGAATTTAGGGAATTTCTTGCAAGGCTGTGGATGGTACGTACACCATTCCGTCCCTCCTTGGCCCTCCCCATTCACTCTCCTCCCTTCCGCTCGCGCTCGCTCTATATACAAGCTGATGCTGCTCCAGGGTAGCGGTGGCCACTCTTGGGTTCCACACCCACGAGGCTATACGGGGTGCGGCTTTTGCGCGCACAGTTTCGTTCATTCCCCACATGCTAGCCTGCCTGCCGGGAGCTCACTCAGCCGTTCCCCCCAGAGTTCCTACTCTGTGCTTCGCTGCAGGCTGGAGTTGAATGAAACCTTTTCTAGGAGTGTATAGACAGATGAAGGCCCCACTCGATACCCTGTAGCGTCGTTGCTTGGCAGGCCACTCGAGATGCTGAGCACACGGGCGGAATAACATTTCTCAAGACAAAAACCTGCCCCGTGTATTCTCCAGATTTGAGGGGCCTCCGCCCCACATCAGGGTAGGGTGATCAAATCTGCGTGGGAGAGGGGCTTGCACACGTCAGCCGCTTTTTCCTGTTCCTCCTTGGGGTCTGCTCTTGTTGCTTTTCTGTGGGTGTGATACAGCCCTGACCAAAACCAATGGGAACAAAGGGCTCATTTCAGTTTACGCTTTATGGTCTACCGCTGAAGGAAACAAGGACAGGAAGTCAACCATGGCTTGCTCAGTGTCCTTAAAAAATATATATATGTATATATATATATATATATATATATATATATATATATAACCATTTCTTTTCTTCCTCCAACCCTTCTAGACACCTCTTGCTTCTTGTCAAATTCATGGCTTCTATTTAATTATTGTTACGTATAGAGAGATAGTTACACACAAGCACAACCTGCTCAGTCCATATAAAGTCACCTTGCTTTCTTATACAATCCAGGACTACCGGCACAAGGGTGACACCATCCACAATGAGATGGTCCCCCCCCCCACATTAATCATCGTTTTAAAAAAAACGCCCCGCAGGCATGCCCACAGGCCAGTCTAATGGAGTCGTCTCCTCAGGTGGGGGTCTCTCTTCTCAGGTGGTGCTAGCTTGGTCAGTTTGACAAAAAAGCAACCAGCACAACTGTCAATTTCTAAAAATCACTCCACCCCACAGCCGCCATGAGTGAAAGAGGGGTTGGCCATGGATGGTGGAGACTGTTGTGGGCTGAACTTGTCTAATTATGCCAGAAACTGGATGAACAAGAAAGTTCTAAGAGTGAGGCATTGGGAAAACCACTTGGCTCCATGTCCATTACCTGTGCTCTCCACACCAAGTTTCCAGTAAAGACCGACGGTGAGTATATCGTCTCCAAGTTTTATCTATTTTTAACTTAGTTGGTACTAGGATGAGAAAAAGCAGTGTGACAAAGTAGTCTGAAAAGACTGAAAGCGATTGAGAACAAACACATGACGAGGCTCATCATCGATGGAACTGTCGGGAATGCTCTTTATCATTAAAAATGCCAAATGACAACGCTGTTCCATAAACAGCTAAGAGGGGAAAGCCCACAGAGATTTGGGACATGAGCCGCTGAAAGCAGCTGGCACTAACTGAGCCCAAGAGACACCCATTCTCAGAGGGGAGCCACATCTTTGCACGGTTGCTTTTGGATGGGGGTCTTTTAACTTGTAGATGAGGAAGTTGCAAAATGTGCCTTGAGATAAGGAATTGATCTGTTTAGGGATGTTTACTACCTGGCCCATAGCTCATGTTTGTGTTAGATTCGACCGTGTGGTTTCCCATGTGAACACCGAGGCAGGGATTGGAAATGAATCGCGGTGTTATGGGGAATCACTGACATGTGGCTCTTCTAGCCACAGTGGATCGAAAAGGAGTTGTATTGTTTCTTGAACTAACTTTGAGGTGTGGTGCTCATTTAATGTTGTTTAACACCGCATTGTCTATTTCATCTAATATTTAGCCGGAAATGTTTACGATAGCTGATTAAATATAAAATTGTCTAGATTTACAAGTGTCTTAGTTAGGGTTTCCAGTGTTGTGAAAAGACAGCATGACCAGGGCAACTCTTACAAGGAAAACATTTAATTGAGGTGGTCGCTTACAATTTCAGAGGTTCAGTCTCTCATCATCACGGTGGGGAACATGGTGGCGTACAGGCAGACATGGAGCTGGCTGCGTCTTGATCAGAAGGAAACAGGAAGCGGACTGTGATGTTGGGCAAGCTGAAGCAAAACAAACCTCAAAGTCTGCCTTGATTGACACACCCACTTCAACAAGGCCACACCCTCTTCAACAAGGCCACACCTCCCAATAGTGCCACTCGCTATGAGCTTATGGGGGGCAATTACATTCAAATTACCACAATAAGGAAATCTAAAAAAAGAGAAAACATTGTTGCCCTTTTGAAAATAAGAGAATTATTGCATACTAAAATATATGTCTGAGAGACCCAGTTAGATAGCAAGCAACCAGAATATACCCTCCACTGGTAGGGTTTTTGTTCAACTGCTTCAAACACTTATTTTAGTGAGATGTATGACGCTAAATTCCAAACTTGATATGTTCGTCTTTTACAGAAATATATAGCATTGTTTAAAAAAAGCTTTGTTAAAGTTTCACTTTAACACAGAAGGCTATCAAAAGTCTATCAATGTGAACCTTCATCTGTGTTAAGTAGAACTTGATAAATTCATGCAGTTATGATGGGAGACCACAGAAAGCACCATTTGGAGCAGTTTACAGTGAAGAGTAATGCATTGACTGGTGGCTCTGGAGCCTGGGAGGTCCACAGCTGAGCAGCTGGTCCTTGAGGGGCTTCCTCACTATGTCATCCTGGGGCTGAAGGGCAAAGAGAGACAAGAGGAAGCCAAAAGAAGGCTGGACTTCTCCTTCCCCGAAGGACACACACCAATGATTGAAAGCGTGCTCTCGAGAGAGCAGCATTGACTCGTTCCTGAGTGCAGCACCCTCGTGACCTAATCGCCTTTTAAATACCCCACCTTTTGAGCACGGGAATGTGTTCCTATAATCCCAGCACCCAGGAGGAAAAGACAGGAGACTTGATGCAAGCTCAAAGCCAGCCCTGTAAGTAGCTCCAGGACAGCAGGGCTGTACAGCAAGACCCTGTCTAAAAACCAAGCAAACAGAAGCAAAATCCACCTCTTAATACCGTTGTAATAAAATTTTAACATCAGTTCAAGAGGAAACAAACATTCAAGCCACAACAGTTGGAAACCTGCAAGATACACTAGACAACATATAGAATATGTATGCATGAATACAGAAAGCATCAAAGGGACCAAGTAGACACGGAGCATTTTCATAATTTATGGAGATATTCGATATCCTTGAGTTTCTCAACCAGACAACATATAGAATATGTATGTACGAATACAGAAAGCATCAAAGGGACCTAGTAGACACCGAGCATTTTCATAATTTATGGAGATATTCGATATCCTTGAGTTTCTCAACCAGATCCACATTCTGACACCCGTTCTGGTTTCACTTGTTTTCTGTGAGCTTAAAAGGAACACTGCTCTTCGGGTTAATTAGTGAGCTGCACTGTGGGCTAAGGGACTTGCCCCTGAAACAGCTTGCCAACAGTTTGTAGGTGGCCACGCATCATCAGGGTATTTCCTGCATGAAATCAGACACCGGGAGAAAGCGTATTTTCAAGTGTTTGGAGCTACAGTCATGCAGCATAGGCAATTAGTTTTATCTCCGGGTATCCCTTTGTGCAGTTTCTCCATCCTCCTGTCACTCTGATGCCCCGAATCAAGTGGGCTCGGCCTGCTAGGTTCTCCATCACCGTCCGATTTATTCTCACCCCATCCTTCCTCTTCCCGTTGTTCTTCCTGTTCTCTTCCTTCCCTTTTCTGATCACTTCCCTCTCCCCCCTCTTCCTTCCTTCTCCTCCTCTTCCTCTCTCCTTCCCTCATTTATCCCTCCTCCTGTTTTTTTGTAGTGGGGGGGCTAATGTTTTGAAGTGGTTTTAATAGCATAAGTCCAGCAAAAGTGGTACTTGTGGGAATAACACACCGGCTTTTACAGCATCCTCTGGTCTTCTAGCTTAGAACAGCGTTCTCTGCATGTTCCTTTGTCCAGCAGAGAAGATGGAGGAAGGACTGAAAACCTCAGCGGCTTCTGGCTCTGGCTTGGAAGACTTCAATTTGGGCTGGGAAAACCGTGGGTTTTCTTCTCAGAGCTAGAACTGCTTCTGACAACTGGGACTGTTGACCACAAATGAAGAACTGAGCTCTTAGGTATCAGAATGGCCACCTTGAGTATAAGCTAATCTCTCTCAAGGACAGCTTTACAAGATTCAGGAGGAAGGAGCACACACAGTTTGAATATTCCCTTCATTCTCTAGGCTGAAGCTGAAGTAGACGTGTTTCGTGTAAGATGTCAAATGTCTAACCACCTCATAAAACTTCCAAATTGAAACAGATGGGGGACTAAACTCATTATTTCTCAAACTTCCTTGCAAACTCATACATTGTGAATCTGTATAGAAATGACCTCGTGGCACATGAAACATTCTGTGTATAGGTTATGCGTTAGGCATCACTGAGCCTGTCTTTTGGATTCTAAATGAGCACTGAATCATTTTGCTTAGAGAACTACAACTAACTACTATAGACTTTAAAACAAAGAAACAAACCCAAACCAAAAGAACAACAAAGAACAGGATTTATTTCTCGTAGTTCCAAGGCTGAGAAACCCAATATTGAGGACGCATAAAATGAAATTGTTTTTGAGATCTCCAAAGGCCATAATCCTACCAGGTTAAGGCCCTGCCAAAAAGACTTGATTTAACTTTAATTACTTCCTAAAGGCCCTGTGCTAAGGGAGCATTAGAGCTGTCAACAGGAATTGTGGGGGAAGCTACCTCGGTACAGGGCAGGGTTGTTTCCTTTTCATATGAAAACCTAGAAGATTGTTGTTCCAGGTCCATAGAGCAGGCTCCGCCCTTCCTAGTCTTTTGTGCACGGTGTCCATCTCCAAGGCCACAGGGTGGACGCGTAGCTCACACCTGCTCACCTACTGCAGAAAGAACGAAAAAAGTGTTTCCCGTGTATTAGGAGGCAAACATTCCTCCAGGAAATCCTTGAAGATCAATATTTGGTGAATGGTGGTAGTTTTGCCATGCAGAGATCTCTATCAAGCTTAATTTGGAGGGATGGGACGCCAGAGATTGAGTTTTGTAGACCAAGGCAGTTTTGCTTTAAGCAGGACTGGAATTTTCCTAGTTAGGGTGGTGGCAATAACAGGAGTTTAGAGGTGTTAGCCCAAGAGAGCTAGTAACACAGAGGTAAAATCTGAGAACAATAAATCAAGGTTTCTAACATTCTGGGCCTGTAAACTTTTTGATGTTTTCCTCTAACCTACGCCAATCTCCGTTTTTTCTCTGTGTGTTTTCTGTATTCTCTTTCCCTATCTTCTTTCTGTATTAAAACACGGTTTGATCCAGCACTGATATCATACTGAGGTCCAGCACCAGATTTAGTCACCACCGTGAGGCTCTAGGTGAGGCTTCTTGGAAACTGGATGAGCCCAGGCATTGATAGGAAAGGCATGCTTTGCCCGGGAAGATCTCAGCCCCTACCGGTCACAGCCTTCCTAGTAACCTTCTCTCCAGACGATGCTGCAATGACACGGGTTGCAAACCCAAAGTGCATGGGGAAATCTCACAAGACCCCTCCCCCACATGAGGAGTTGTAGGCCATGAATGGCTTGGAAAATCGTCAGTCTTCTCTGGGGACAATCTGTCCCCGGTTAGGTTATCTAATCCCAAGTAGTCAGTCCTAAATGCATGCCCATCTAAGAACACTAAATGGATTCAGTAGGTTCCATGTATGTATGTGCATTTGTACATTTGTGTGTGTGTGTGTAACAATAATAAAGACAAAATAAAAACAAAGAAGTCATGAATTTAAGATGGAGTAGGGGGAGCATGGGAGGAGCTGGAGCAGACAGTGTGGTAGAATTAAATACAGCATCCCTGCATGAAAGTCTCAAGCATAAAATAAATGTTTTTTAAAAATTAAGCAAATAAAAATTTTAAAGAGAAAAGAAAGAAAAAGACTGCACTGCAATGACCACATTTTGCCACTAGGTGACAGCACTGTCTAGCAGTTGAAAACTCATGTTTTGCACCGTCCTTTAATGAGCTATAAGGAACTGTTGCCGGTTATGTTATTTTGGCTTTCTACCAGCTGGTTTTATTTAGAATGAGAAACGCATGTTTAAAAAGTTACACCAGGGTTTGGCTACGTAGTCATCTTTTAATTAGTGCTAATTGCTGTCCTAGGAAAACCCATTCAAGATAATGTCAAAGACAGCACAGTAAGGTAACTTTCCAGGTGAATACACTGTGTTAAAACGGAGCCAGAATAAAGCTGATTAGGTGAGTCTAATTGCACAGCTACAAAGCTTTACGGTGGCTTGCCAACCTTGGCTGTGTATTGGAATCATCTGGATAGTTGACAAAAATGCTAATACCTCCTCATTCAGAAATTCTGATTTAATTGATTTAGGGTGTGGCATTTAAAGAAACAACCCTTGGGTCCTGGGGATGTGGCTCAGCAGTTAGGAGCACGGGCTACTCTTGCAGGTGACCCAGTGCCCCCGGCCTCCGTGGGCACACCTGCACACACCCACGTGCAAACACACACCCGGGATGTAAAACAATAAAAACAAACGCAGAGTTAATAATGGTACACCGGTTTCTGAGGTGATTAGGTTGTGCAGCGGGGACTGAGAAGAACTGGCCGCCCCTGAGGCTCCCAATTACTTCTTGACTCAGCACCCTAAATACACAGCAGTTGACTGACTCCCTGCTGGCTGTGATTTGTGGGGACCGGGCGGGGCACCCTTCCTCCTGGGTGAAGTGTGGGCTCTGTACGTCACCCTTACGGTGCACGTCATCACTGCAGAACGTCAATGAGAGAAATCACAGACAAAACGCCTGTGGCTCACACTCCCAGCTTTATCAACAGAGCTGCTCATTTGCGTTGCTCTAAGCGCGCAATGCTCCGGTGACGGGAACGCAGACAATGTTTTGGAGCTTGACCACGGTGAGGTAGCACAAACACAGGAGGAAAGCCTCTGCCAGGCTCAGAGAAGAGGCCTGGGTCGTGGAATGTGTGCAGCAGAGACAGGGCCAGCAACGCCAGGGGGACAGACGAAAACCGTCTCCTCAACTACTCCTCAAAATACCTTTCTCAGACAATACTCTTGCTGTCTTTAATCTCACACGCGAGGCAAATGAAAACAAAAGCCGCTCAATGCGGCCAAAGTCATCCAGCCGGTACGCGGGAGGGGGTAGCATTTGGAGACGTCCCTGATGAACTCTACCCTGCCCGACCTTGTCCAACCACCTTAGGAGCTCAGTGCCTGCACACAAGTCAGCAGGTTCTGTTTCTGTTTCCTTGTTTACTGCCTCGAGTTGTGAGCGCCCCTAACTTTTAACCGCAGTGCCGAGAAGGACAACACGGCGTGGAAGCCCGAGAGGACAGATGAAGCCTGGGATCCCAGAGCAACCCATCACGGATGAGCCTTTTGTCAGGTCTGTCTGTCTAGGCTCATTGACATGGTTTGAGTCCCCGTCCCCCCAAATTAGTGTGTTGAATTTTTAACTCCCAATGTGATATTATTTGGGGGCAAGTCCTTGGGATGGTGACGGTTTATGAAGGCACATGTCCCATGTGCTGTGTTGGTGCCTTTATAAAAGAGGCTCTCATGCCAGCATAGCAGGAATCTGACATCAGTGAACCCAGAAAGTCCTTGCCAAACATCAAATCTCCTGGTGCCTTGATCTCATGTTCTCCAGTCTCTGGAACTGTAAGAAATTAGTTTCAGTTGTTCAAAAGTCACTTCGTTTATGTTATTTTGTTATAGCTGTCTAATGGAGTAAGACACCCATAGGCCCTGAAAGCTTAGACTCCTTGGGTAACACAACACTTTAAACACAGTGAGCACAGCATTAAATCTGAAAAGCCACCGCCACTCATTCATTAAGCAAGCGTGATGAAAACACACCGTGTGTCACTCCTTTAAGGAAACAGTTAACCGAGGCACAGATCTCACCTCCAAGAAACTTGTGGTCTAACGCTTAGACAACCCTGTGAAGTGTGATTACACAACAGGGCTGTAACTGACAACAGCACCCCGCGAGCCTGAGCTAGTTGAGTACTGTGTGTTTGGCGTTATGCTCAGTGAACGAGGGGCTTAAATGAGTCCTTAGGATTGGGCATGGTTAATCGCAGCACACGGGTGGATCTCTGTGAGTTCCAGGCCACTTTGCTCTACATAGAGTTCCAGGACAGCCAGGACTATATAGAGAGACCCCATCTCCAGAAACATGGAAAAACAAACCAGAACAAAGGAAGAAAATACGTCCTTAGAAATTTCTTATGGGGTGGGAATTAGTAATATGTACACACGAGGATGGGAAAACTAAGCAGTTCCATGACTTGATTGCAGTCCTACCTCAGGAGTAACCTCTAATCTAGACCTAAACCTAAGCACCTGAGAACCTGATGAAGCTCCCAAGCAAGACTTGGGAGGATCCGTGAGTTCCCTACATCGTGAGCACCGAACACTTGTACCTTCCCATTTTCAGAACCTCCCAAGAAACGTGTCTGGGAGTCACATGACAAGTATTTGACATTTTCATTTCACTTGAATCTACCCCATGGGTTGATCTCTACATTTGAGAGGCGACAGTCGCCTGTGCATCCTCTCAACGCTGCCAAATCGGCACTTGAACAGGCAGATTGTTGATGCTATAAATAGAATGGAAATGCTTGTGCCTAACTCAGACACCAGGAGCCGCAGTAGAGCACCATCTGCACACTGAATTTGGTTTTCGCCACTGAATAGAGATGCAGTAAGTGGGGACAGTAATGGGTCACCAGACTCACTATTGTGCACAAAAGTGTGCACAATACTTGATCCTTTTCAACATAAAAAAACCCCAAATCTCACATTAGAGTTCAACTATATGCATGGGCTAGTGGATTTGGAGTCTTTAAATTCCCCACGTGCAAGCTATCTTGATAAGCCTCACTCCGCTTGGAAAGCTATCATTAATATTTTTGTTCGTTCAAAGGACCATACTTATCAAAATGCAAACAAAAAGAATGTAAATGTGTCCAGCCGCTTACGCTCCATAGCCGTCCCTTCCTAGTGAGCTCAGTGGAAGCCAAGCATGAGAGAGAGTGTGAAATCTAGAGGTGTCAGAGTGGACTGAGGGGACGAAGGACAAAATGAAGAGAGGAAAGATATCTAAGAGGATCGGTACTGGCTCAGAACCCCCGGGAGACCAAGTCTCAGACCAAGTTCTCAGTACAAAGCAGACTTACTTGCCCCAGAGGAACAGAGGGCAGGGATAGGGGTGAAAGACAGAAGATAGACGGAAAAGGGGAAGGAATGAAGGGAGAGAGGAGAAAGGAGGAAGGGGAAGGGGGAGGGGTACTTGTCTAGAGGGACAAAGGACTGTCTCTGGGTAGAGAGGAGACAGATGTGGAGCATAGGAGAAAAGCAGTTTATGAAGGTAAAATGGGAAACTCCATGCTAGGGTGAGATGCTTAATGTTAACTGGGCATGTTGATTAGATGGCCAAAGGGGATTTTTGATTGCTGGACTTCAATACGCTGTTAGGTGGACTTTGGTGGTCAGCCCCAGGAGGAAGAAGTGGTCAAATAAGGGAACAGACCTTGGTGGCCAGCGTTCGGAATGTCATCTAGTGTTTTTTAGCGAGGCAGAGGGGATGGGGGAGGAAGGCAGGGCCTGCCAGAGGCATGCTTGCCATGCTCCAGCTGGCCAGAGTCTGTCTCTTCATTGCTGAGGCCAGGAAGCTGGCTGCAGGAATCTTCGCTGGCCACCAGCAGTCTGACACCCTCAGGACCAACTTCCATCAAGGGATTCTCTCTGTGGTTCAGGAAATGGCGAAACAGGACTATCCAGGTGCCCTCCCGTCATTTGTTCCCTCGCGGTCGCTTAGCTATCAGCAGGCAGAATTCAGTGACGCATAAACAGACCGTGCCTATGGACAACGAATGCCTCGCTTCCATTTTCTCTAGAATTATCATAATTGGTCATAGCCGGTTCCTTTCCCATCACCTACAAGGCCTCTCTTCGTTCTCTGGCGTTTTTGTCCTCCCTTTGTCCCTATAGCCTCTTAGAATAACTTCCCAATGAGCATTTTCTAGAGTCCCATTTATTTCTGTTTTTGTGGTTTTCTCTGTCTGGTTCCCCGATTGCAGGATGCACCACTCTGCCTGGCCTTGGGCTCTAAGATCTCAACCAGCCAGTCTTTAAAGAAAGAAATTAAAGAAGACACCTGAAAATGGAAAGATCTCCCATGCTCTTGGATAGGCAGGATCAACATAGTAAAAATGGCAATCTTTCCAAAAGCAACCTACACATTCAATGCAATCCCCACCAAAATCCCAGCACAATTCTTTGCAGACCTTGAGAGAACAATATTCAACTTTATATGGAAAAACAAAAGACGCAGGATAGCCAAGACAACCCTGTACAACAAAGGAACTTCCAGAAGCATCACCATCCCTGACAGAGAGAGAATATCCACAGGCAGAGTTTCTCTGTGTCTTGGCAATCACTCCCTAGTAACCACACAGAAACTTTGTATTAATTATAAATGCTCAGTCAATAGCTCTGGCTTGTTACTAGCTAACACTCACGACTTAAGTTAACCCATTTATATTAATCTCCACTCTGCCACGTGGCGTCACCTCTCTTTCTTCTCGCACCTCCTGTTTCCTCTTCTTGTCTGGTTGGTGACTCCTCTGACCCAACGCCCCTCCTTCCCAGCGTTCTTTCTGCCCTGAAAACCCTGCCTCACCATTGGCCAATCCGTTTTTTATCAACAATAGGAGCGATGCATATTTACAGTGTACAAAGATTATTCCACAGCAAAATTCTATAATCCAGCAGGCAGGTGGAGCCTTAACTGTCTAGTGTAAAAAAACTACAGTAATCAGAAAATATTCAGTGCTCTGATGCTGAGTTTGATGCATGGGCCTGTTTTATTTTTTCCACCTGGCTACCAATCACCTACCTTAGTCCAGTTTATCTGACTTTTTGAGATGAAATTAACATAAGAAATCTACGAGAGAATTTACCTCTCCTTCCTGGCTTGCTGTTCTGGTCTACCAAGAGAGTGGGCATTTGAAGACAGGAAGAGATTACCCTTAATTGTTCTGAAGTCAAGTCAAATTTATAACTTATCAGGGAAAATAGGGCTGTGTTTTGTGGAAACTTTCTGAATAAATAGGAGGTTTCTGGGAAAGCATAGCAGTAAGAGATCAGCTGAGAGGTCAAGGTATGGCGTTTAGGTAATCACTGGTGCTCTCTCTCTTTCTCTGCCTCTCTCTCTGTCTCTGTCTCTCTGTCTCTCTCTCTCTCTCTCTCTCTCTCTCTCTCTCTCTCTCTCTCTCTGTGTGTGTGTGTGTGTGTGTGTGTGTGTGTGTGTTGGAAGCACAGATCACGTTTAAATCAGACTAGAAATGAGAGCCACGCCATTTGGGATGTAGGGACTTTCCCTTCTGTGTTCATTTACTCTTCAGATTCGAGTTCCAGGGAGACACACTATTTTTTAACAGCCCAAAGTCCTGAGGTCTCTACTTATTAATGTTTCATTAGTTGGCTTATTTTTAAACAGTAATGAGCCTCTATGAGCGTGATGGCCAATCTTTATTGTTAGCGTGTGGTGTGCTATCCACAGACGTTAACCTCCGGACATGCCCATGGGGGAGTCTCTAGATGGCTGAACTGAAGAAAGGGGAAAGCAAGGGGAGCATGATCATCACCCCGTGTGGCCGCTGCCTCAAACTCCCATGACTTCCTCCCCAAGATGGACTGCACCCTCCAGCCACGAGCCACAGCAAGCCCTTCCTTTCTTAAATTGTTACTGTCGGGTATTTTGTCTATAAATTGGGAAAGTCACTGATAGAAATAATGTAAGGTCAATTCACTCTTCACTGTTAATGGTCACCCTTCCCCCATATTGGTTCTGGGAATAGTGGACACAAGTGGGCATCACTAAATCCTTAGGGCTTTACAAAACCCTATATTTTGTGACACCTGGGTCTTGATGCTATTAAGAGACAAAGATTTACAAAGGAAAGAGTGAAGTCATGCCTGTGCCTCCAGTTGTTTCACTGGTGTTTTCCTGTAAACAAGCAGCGATCCGAGTTGCAGAGCAACACAATCACTGACGTATTTAAGTAGAATCAACCCTTTTGACGAGGAGAATCCAAGTGAATTCTAAAGGAAGTGTCTGTTGCAGAGGGGCGGAGTAGGTTATGTTCTGCCAGGGTTCCCAACACTGCAGCTTTGAAGGGTCACAAGTGTGCTCACACGACGGTGACGCCCAGACGTGAGGAATCCACACATGCTGCCCTACTAAGTAATTCACGGTTCATCTTCTTGTGTCACATCTCATGTCTTGCTGCTAGGACTTGTTTACTCTGTCTTTTCATGTGGATTAATCCTCTTAAACTTTACATTTAATTCTAGTCTATTTACTGCTGTCATTTTAATAGAGTTTCTGTTGGGAATGGACACAAGTATATGTCTCCACACCCTGCCTTCAACCAGAAAATTTCCTGTAATATCACGGTTATAATTTTACTCATCTGTCTACTTGACTAATTTAATATCTTCTGAGAACATGTCTAGGGAATTCTTTTTTTTTTAAAGAAAACAGAATCAGAATTAGTATGCTGTAAAGCACCATCAGTTCTCAGTCAGTAATTTAATTAATTTGAGAAGAACACCCAGGTAAGGCTGAGAGGGACCCTCTAAGTGGGAACTCTCCCCCAGAGTATGCATGTGGCTGAGAGGGACCCTCTAAGTGGGAACTCTCCCCCAGAGTATGCATGTGGCTGAGAGGGACCCTATAAGAGGGAACTTTCCCCCAGAGTATGTCACACTCTCATTGAGCTCTTTTCATCTGCTAATAAGTGCAAGTTTTTTTCTATTCAGTTCTCATTATCTATTTTAATCCATTTATTTTCAATATAAACTACTTTCTCAGATTCAAAATAAGATTAACTCTCACCCAGAGAAAAACAGAACAAGGCAACAGAGCAAATTGCCTTCATTTTATGTCAAGAACAATAAATCTCCTATGGCAGTAATATGTGGGTACACGGTGATGAATTCTCTGCACAGCCACTGCCGTTTCCAAGAAAACACGAAAGCATTCCATCTCTGGTTTTTTTAAACTTGTGTTCCTTTGCGATTTCTTTTTTTTATTAATTTTTTTTTTACAATCCAATCCAAGTTTCTCTGTCCTCCTCTCCTTCTGCCCCCCCCCACTCCCCGCAACACCTCCTGTCTGTTCCTCCGAGAGGGTAAGACCTCCCCTACGAAGTTAAGACTTGCTCTTGATGCAAAAACAAAAACAAAAACAACAACTTGGCCATAAAATTGTTTGTTTCCTTTCTCCGGAATCTTTGGGTCGATGCCTTTTCTGAATGAATTCGTTGTGATGCATTGTACATTGGTCTCAATTCAGTGTCCAAAACGGGAGGATCAAATACGTCCTGTCTGGTACAGTGTGACTCTCATGCACGCTGCTGCTCACTGACTTGTAAAAGACAGAGTCCGGTCACTCGTCGAGAACCAAAGGGTGGATTAGACTCTTATTTTGTTGGTCCTGTGAGTGAGACTGATTAAAGGCTACGGCCACCGAAGATGAAAACATTGACTCTTAAATGAAACACTAAGATCATTTCTTCATCCATCCGCCCGCCCTTGTTTTTCTCCCACATCCCTTTGAAGGGTTATACTCAACACGTGGGAGAAAAGTAACCAAGGGAGAAAGCAGAAGTAAATCCGCGGGCTATCACCTGCCCCGCGGGCTATCACCCGCTCTCTGCGTCAGCAGCGACTGCGGCACCGGGAGCTTATTGCGGTGTGGAGGGCATTTCATATCCTCTGCATATGTGCAGTTCCTAACGTCTAAACTCCTCTAGAATCCTTTTCACTTAGTCCTACACTCGAAATTTCGTTTGGAAATAGCCACAACTGTGATCAATGCTCGGCGGCCGCAAGTACATTTACTGTGCACCCTGCTGATGAAAGTTTAGGCGGGGTTTGTGACGAGCTTCGCAGTACGGATCACAGTGCACAGTGCCTTATGCTTGACTATAAATGTCTAATCGAGTGACATTCCCAGCACTAGTTTATACTCACACTGGCAATGCATACATTCTTGGGGGTTTCCACTTTATAGCCATTGCCGATTTTAGAATCTTACTTCCATGATTGTAAAATGGAATTTCTCTTGCTTTCTTCCCTGTTTTCTTATAAATTCCAACACCATTCATGCGCTTAAGTGATTCTACATTTACCTTTTTGTGAATTATCTTCTCATGTTTCATACAAATTTTCTATTGGATAGTTCATTTGTAAAAGCCTATGCTAATTATGACAAAATTCTTGTGTAAATTGCTTTCTGAATTCTTATTTCTTGAAGTAGGTTTATTATAAAATGTTCATTTTAGGCAAAATATATTTTGTCTCTTTTCTTTAAACAATGATTTTTTATGTGTATGCAAGTGAGTCAGGATGAGTGAGCATTGTGCGTGTGCAGGAGTCCCACAGAGGCCTGAAGAGGCCATCACATTCCTAGGACTGGAGTTAAAGGCTGCCGTGAGCTGCTGTTGTGGGTGCTGGGAATCTAACCTGGGTCCTCTTCAAAAGCAGTAAAGACTCTTAGCCGAATTGTCTCTGCAGCTTTGCCCCCCCGAGCTCTTGAGGGTATAGAGAGGTGAGAAAAAAAGAACAAAAGGTCTTCCACTTTTTTTTTTCAGTTCTTATCTGCCTTGAATCCCACCTAAAAATGCTAGAGGAGGGATAATGTGTCTTAAAATACGACACATGGCTCCACCTGTCACAAGACTGCTATTTTACCTTAGAAATGCTTTGCATTTATAATGTGGTACTGAGCTTGTGACCTAGCTTGAGTTATTATGCAGGTCAGTTAGCTTCATACCAGAAAGCTAGTTCTCCAGAGGTGCAGCTGTTATAATTTGAGAAAAGCAGCACTCGAGAAAGACGCCATGTGACAGGGTTCAAGCAGAGGGGTTTTTATTAGAGAAATGGGGTCACAGAGAGGGGAGGGGGAGACCAGTCTCCAAGGACAGGAGCAGCAGGAGAGAAGAAAGAGGGGCAGAAAGGGAGAGAGAGAGAGAGAGAGAGAGAGAGAGAGAGAGAGAGAGAGAGAGAGAGAGAGAAGGATGGGAGATGGGCAGGGCCTTTTTAAGGGAACATAGTGAATGTGCACAGGTGGTGCTCTTAGTGGCTGCAGCTGAGGGCGCATCCTGTCAGAACCCCCAGGACAGGCCAGCACAGATGCCTGGATACTAACAGCAGCCCCACATGCCTCTGCTATTCTGATTTTTATCCAGTCATATGTCTCTGAGTTTTCAAAACAATATTCTTTGAAAGTTGTTGCTATTAGCTTGCTGAATATTAGAAAGGAACCCCACTTATGAAAGTCTGGGTGCTTCAGATATATAGACATAAATGTAACACATGTAAATATACAGATTTTAATCCATGTGAATTTTTTAGAGACTCCACACATAAAAGCACAAACTTGGTTTGACTACCCTGAGATAATGCTCTGCTTACTAAGAGTAGATCTGGAGTCTTGAAATCTGACACGGCTCTGTGTCGAGACACTGGCTTAAAAGGCTGAGTGATGTGGAATCGGTTGCTAATGGTGGAGAAAACGGGATCTTTCTTCTCTTTCTTCAGGGATATTATCAAGCCTGCCTCACAGGAAGCTCTTCTATGCTTCAGACTTTAGTCAAGGAACTGTTCTGTGGACTTAAGATGATACAATGGGCCAGGAATAGATTTTTCTGTGCGTCTTGACTTTGATTTGAAACACGTGTGCTTTATGTGTGTGTTTGTGTTTGTGAGTTTCCTTGGAAGATTGTTTTCTTGGTATAGTGAGCATCTGACTTTGCCACAGGTTTTTGGCGGCTACTGGTGTATACCTAAACTATGTTACATATACACCAGAAGGCGTAGGTTAGCTTGCAACAGTGTTTCCTGATGGCTACGTTTGTAATCTCATCTGCTAAGTATTTTCCCTCCTATTGAAATGGCACTTGTCGTGCTCACACAATCAAAACTCTCATACCACCCGTGTGCATTTCTGAACCAGTTTAGACACTCTATGTTAGCATCAAACTTTTGATTTGTGTGGGCTGCTTTAAAGAGTTTTCTTTAAATTTGCTTTCATGAGGTAATAATTCTGTTTCTCCCTGTCACCGACATATAAATAAACGGTGTACTATCTTCACATGCATCCGTTACCTACCTACCTACTGATGTCTATGCATCTATGTGCCTGTGAATCTCCTCCATCTATTGCCATCAATTTATCTTGTATGTAGTGCTTACTACTTTCCTCAAATACATTCATTTTTAACACTAGGACACAGGTTCCCTTTCTGCTCATATGACGTCACCATATGGTCGCTCTTCATCCTGGCAGCAAATTCGCCTCCTCCCCCCCCCATCCAGCCTCCTGTGCTGGCTTAGAGGGACCAGCAGCCTCTTCCAGGGCCCTCAGTGGGTCTTCAGATTCTACGGCTCGGCTACACTCCTAAGTCCCCGAGAAACCAGCCCTAGCTGGTTGGATCCTTAACCACAAAGCCTTGTCTCTGCTTCTCCAGACACAGAGTAAGTAGTTCTACAACTTCAGTATGTCCCTTTGGTTTCTTCATGATGTTTTAACCTCTTTACACTTCCCCTATTAAAATAGCGTTGGTTTCTGTTAGCTTGAATAAAGCATACGATTAGTAACTTCATTAGGAGTGTGTGAGCATGCACACACACATATGTACAGGTCAGGCATCAATCTCGGGTGTCATTCCTGGGAACTGTCCATTTCGTTTCTAGAGACCCAGGCCACTGAAAATCCCTGGTCCACCGTCCTTACACAGACCCTGGACAGCTCGGCTTCAAATCCCAACCCAGTGAAAGAAACACAGCCTGGGTCTGGGACCCGAGCCAGAGGAAGAGACACTTTATGCCTAAACCTAGAGCCAGGGAAAAACACCCCAACTCCAAAACTAGCGCCAAAAGAACACACTTGGCCCCTAGACTCAGCACATGCAAAAGAAATTCGCCCAGGCCTTAAAACTGTAGCCAAAAAGCCAACGAGAACCACAGAAAGAAACACAGCTTGGCTCTGGAACCCGAGCCAACTCTGTTCCTGACTCAAACCTAGCTAATCCCTGAGCAGACTATGCAGCTTTGGAGGGCTTGAGCCAATCATAAGCCTGTAGCTAGGCAGGTTTGGCGTTCCCCAAGCCCTGCCCTCCTGCCAGGCTGCTATATAAACCCCCTTCCCTCGCTGATCCCGGTGGCTGCTGCTTTGCTCTTGGCTCCTGTCATCCTTGTCGCTGCTGATTCAGACAGATGGAGGGACCCGAGTTAACTCCCAAATAAAAACTCTTTGTTTTTACATTGGCATTGGTCTCGCGGTGGTGATTCGGGTTCTGAGCAGTTTATGCAGTCGGGAGCTCACCACAGGGGCTAGAGCAGCTAGGGTCCAGGGGTCTGCAGGTCTCTGCCTGCCTCGTGCTGAGCTCACACGGGGGGGGGGCGTCCCTCTCCGCTTTGATTTAAAACGTGCCTGCTAGCCAGGGAACTCAGGCTTGTCAGGGGAGGCCATCAGGGACAGAGCTCACGCTGCAGCCCAGGCTCATTCCTTTTGTAATAAGACAAAAGGCCCACACCCTCCGCCAGCTCGTCTAAGAGGACAAGCGAAGAACCCAAAGCGGAAAAGGAAAACGCATTGCAGTTCTAACTTGTGAGGGTACGAAGAGAAGCGTGCACTTGGAAGGCTGCAGGCCCGAGAGTTGAAACATGGAATGACTAAGCGGCTGTCTTGTGCGTTTTCATTAAGGGTTAAGAGCTGAGGAGCTGGGATTTGTCCATCCCGCTAGGCAAGCTTGAGCATGTCCTGCATGGGCAGCGTTGGGGGACCGCTCTTAGCAGCTAGTCCAAGGCCTCACCTTGCAGCGCAGAGCGAGCCCTCTCCTGCAGGGCTGCCGCGGCCACTCACCATCTGTGCTCCCTGGCTAAGCTCCCAGCGTGCTTCTGCACAGACCTGGGGCATGCGACCTAAGCATTTGAGACATTCCCATTTTTCCCTAAGACGGTTTTCCGATTTATTTTATAAACCCTGAAAATCAAGAAGAAAAAAAAAAAGGCATCAGAAGACAAGGAAACCACTGAAATCCGTGATGAGGGATTTGCTCCAACAAAGGCCTCTGCATGGAAGCGCTGCTTGTTAATGCAGGCTGCCAAGGAAAGAGCAAGAGGAGCCGCTTCCACCTACCCGTGAATCCAAATAGCATGTCTCCTTTGTGAGACACCCGCTCCCTGGAAGCACGTGACCGCCCCACTGTGGTATTAATAGCGCCTCTTCGGCTACTGGAAACATTCTTCAGAAATCAGAACCGCACCTGAATTTCGGGGTAAATTTTTATTAGGGGAGCCTAAATATTTGTGCACTCACAGTAATTTTATATTTTGGTGACTTTATGTGATGGGTGTATGTGCCTGGGTGCCAGTGCGCACTTGGAGGTCAGAGGAAGTCTTCAGGTCACAGTGCTCGCCGATTATTTTGTTGGACACGCTTGTTTGGTGTCCTTTCTCTGCTGCTCATGCCAGACTTGCTGGCCTGCGGGCTTCTAAGGATTCACCTGTGCACTTCCCCAATCTCCAGGAAGGAATGCTGGGGTTACAGAAATGAATGTTACCATGCCTGGCTGTCTTGTGTTCCGGGAATTCAAGCTCAGGTCTTCATGTTTGTGAGGCAATTACTAGGTAATGTTTCCATGCATGTGCATATCGCATAGTGTTTAAGGCAGGTTACTTGTGTATATCTCCTGAACTGCTTACCATCCAAATAAATATTGTACTTAAAAAAATGCAGCATGGGCGGTGGTGGCGCACACCTTTAATCCCAGTACTCGGGAGGCAGAGGCAGGTGGGTCTCTGTGAGTTCCAGGACAGCCTGGTCTACAGATCGAGTTCCAGGACAGCCAGGGCTACATAGAGAAACCCTGTCTTGAAAAACCAAAACAAACAAAAAGTAAAATAAACATATACAGCATATAATTGTTACCTATAGTCCTCTTACTCTGAACTAGCTGGTAAGAACTTCCTGTTCCTGTAAGACTATTAGCACCTATTAGTTGACTGTTCCCTATCTTATGTCCCATCTGTCCTTCTTACCACTGATAATTACGATTCCACGCTCACTTCTGGGAGCTCTTCAGATGAGTGAAGCAGTGTGACCCTTGTCTTTCTGTGCTTAGCCACTTAACACACTCAGTCCTACCTCCAACCGTGTTTCTACAAACGAAATGGTTTCAGTCATGTTGTAGCTGAAGAGTGCTCCTTAGAATTTACATGGGCCAAGCTGGTCTCAAACCCCTGGTGATCCAGACGGGCTCCCGAGTGCTGAAAAGGTAGGCACGTACCTTCTCATGCAGTTGTGCTGCCTCTGTCTGTCAGCTGCAAGTAGCAACCAGTATTCTTTGCTTTCTGTGCATTTTACTGCTACAGACATGCCAAATACTGCATGGCGCTACTTCCATAAACTCGCCAAAGAACAGCGTAAATGATACTTTTCTAAATAAGACTGTAGACGATACAACAGTATTTGCCATGGCCTGGAGGGTGCAGGGTTGCAGTTTCCTCCTGGATTGAAACATTCCATCTCCCAGGGAAGCTTCCTAAGACAGAAAGCAAATAAAATACCTTCAGGGAGTCCCTGAAACTGGCCAGCCTCTCAAGGCTCCTCCCTCTCCAGAGCAAGCCAGAGTGCTGAGAGTCACTCTCAGAAGAAACAACCTGGAAAGAGGACTGAGACCAGAACAGCTGTGTGGAAGAAGCAGAAACCAGCTGAGCTGTCTGGACAAGGTTTCAAACAACAGAGCCCCCTAGGATGAACACTTACCCCGTGTTGCTACCTGCAGGTTGTGCCGTGTGCTTCAGGTGTCTAACTTGGATGAGTTGTCACTCATGCTGGCTGAGCTCTGCGTGACAGTGATGCAGCTGTCTTTGGGTCGGTTATGCTCCTGTAAAGGACCTCTCACCCATTCTCCTACAAGTAACCCCAATAAAACGTATTGGTTCCCCAAACTGGACTTTGGCGGTATCTGTACTTTGGTCTGTTTTGGACTTCCTATCTGGGTTAAGATAAAGGTGTTTGTGTTGCATCCCCTCAGCAAAAGTCTTGTCATATGACAGATTGGAGATTTTAAGTTGGCATGAAGTTTTGGGTATATTATATAATGTTTTTCAACATACTGTTTGATAACAGTGTTTAGTGTCAGCAATATGATTTTGTGCAGTTCAAAATTTGTTAAAAAGGTAGGCCTCACATTATGTGTCCTTACTGCAACAACAAGCTAAAACCACAAAAAATATAAGAAACTAACTATTGGTTCTGTTATTTGATTGTTCTGAAAGGACCATCTGTTTGCATATTACCAAATTTATCCAGATGTACACATTAGGTATGTGGAGTTCTTTACCTATCAATGAAACTGCTCTAACAACAGATAGATAGATAGATAGATAGATAGATAGATAGATAGATAGTCATTAACTGTCCACAGCAACCATGATAACCAAGGTTGGCCTTTTATAGTGATAGGATTCTTCCTGAATGTGGTCTTTTCTGAACAATCACTATTTTAGATCTCCACCATCAGCTTGTGACTAAGAGAATGGAAATTTCCTTTGATGATTGAAAGGATGGGTTAGTGATTTTTAATGCCTGGGTTCACCAGCAGCCTTATACATAATATTTAAAACGATTTTGCATCTAGTTGCAGTACATATCTCATTAGAAACCTTTGTGTTGACATTTTGCTGTTACACTGTTTCAAATATAAACTGGATTGTGTAGCTAGTCCACAGATCCATTTTTCTGTAAGATTCAGGGTCTCTTAATGCAGTCTTACTTCCTCCAGTATCTACTACATACTCAAATCACAACTGAGGACATGAGGACTGTTCAATAAACATGTGGGGATGAGTCCAAGTGGAAATAGATTCATAAATTCACAGGAGTCCGGGGGAAGGTGGGGAAAAGATTAATTTTTTTGTTGTTTTTGGTTTTGATTTTTGGAGACAGGGTTTCTCTGTGTAGCTTTGGAGTCTGTCCTGGAACTTGCTTTGTAAATCAGACTGGTCTTGAACTCACAGAGATCCACCTGCTTCTGACCCTGAGTGCTGGGAATAAAGGCATGCACCACCACCACCCAACAGTGTTTTTGTTTTTAGAAATCCAGGGAGCACTGAGTGACCAAAATGGCATTGTGGAATAATCCTCCTGTACACTGTGAAAACGTGTTGCTCTCGTTGTTAATAAAAAGCTGACTCACCAATAGCTAGGCAGGATTTTGGGGGGCAGAGAGATGGCTGGGAGGAGGAAGGGTAGAGTCTCAGGGGTTTCCAGTCACACGCAGAGGAAGCAGGACGTGTAGAAAATGAGATAACAAGCCATGGGCCACGTGGCAGCATGTAAAGGAACAGAAATGGGTTAATTTAAAGTGTAAGAGCTAGTTAGTAACAAGCCTGAGCTACCAGCAGGCTGGTGGGAAAGAAAGGTCTGCCTACAAAGAGGGGGCATCCGTCCTACTTCTGAGCAGCCCTCATCTGGGGAGCAATGACTTACCGGACCTGTGAATACCTGTTGTACACACTCTTGTAATGACAAAAAAATGATTCATTCAATCACTTTTCTCAGGACATTTACTTTATTCAAAGGATTTGAAGAATGATATCAATGAGCCAAAATAAAAAACAAAAATCACGATTTTTTTGTCTTAAAAACATGTCTATTTAATAAAGCCGTTTCCTTATATGTTAGTAAAGATTACATTAGCATTTGGCGGGAGCTGGCCTATTTCCTTAAATGAGAAGAACTTTGAGGAATAAAGAGTCTTGACCTTCCAGGAAGTCCTGAAACAGAAAACTGTCTGCCCTAATTGTGAACGGCTGAAGGCAGTATCCGGCCCTGCTAACCTACTTTGCGACCCAGGTTCTGGCGGGACAGGAAGTGGATCAGGGTTACCCGGCGTTCATTTCCGGCTTGGCAATTGCTTCCCGGGGTTGTAATTGCCTGTCTGCTTGGACCTACAGCTCTGATAGGAAACTAGTGGCTTTTTATTTACCAGACGGGACTAATGGTTAAAATGACAGGAAAAGCTGCTTGCTCTTCGTTTCCAGGCTGTTTCTGGAGTTAGAGCGACTATCACATGGCTTTTAGTCATTGTCTCTTATGTCTTCAAAACTTCTGTCCGTCATCGTTATTGATGGCTCTTTCTTCCTGGGCCGTGATTGGGTGTGTACAGTGTAGAAAACGTGCCTTGTCCGATACCAATGCTTCCCTCTGATCCCTTTAGATGGCCTTTCAGCTTACCACTTTAGGAATATTTCTTAATGAAACAGAGCTGAGCATTTTCTTTTTCTTCTTGGAAAATTGGAGCGCATTTTTCCGCTCCCATTTAAAGGATTATAAATTATAAATCTTTGACAGTAGTTAATATTGGCCATAAATTTTACTCTGTATTTTCCCCCTGTTGTTTTTCTTGGTGTGATCAAGTTCACATTTTCTTTTTTGAGTGTGTGTGTGTGTGTGTGAGCGTGTGTGTGTGTGTGAGCGTGTGTGTGTGAGCGTGTGTGTGTGTGAGCGTGTGTGTGTGTGTGCGCGCGTGTGCTCGCATGCTTGTTAGTGAGGGGAGGGGTTGCTGCACCTGCCACAGCATACTTGTGTGGCCACAGGACAACCTCCAGGGCTATTCTTCACTTTCCATCTTGTTAGAATCAGGCGGGACAACTCTGTCGCCTTCCACTGCATAAACCGGGCCAGCTGGCTGGAGCTCTCCCAGGGACTCTCTGCCTTGCTCCAGGAGCTTTGTTGGGACTCTGTGTCTGCCGCCACATGCGGCCTTCAGCGGTCACCGAGAGTCTGAGCCCAGGTCCTCGGGCTTGCACTGTGGCGCATGCTCTACTCACGCAGTCTCTCCCCTTAGCCCCTGCATTTCTGTTCTTCTCTTTAGCTGGAGTCTCACCCTTTCCCTAGTCTGGGCTAGACTCGCATTCTCACCTCTCTCTGTCCAGTAGCGGGGGACTGTACGTAGCTTTCGTAGCTGGGGAATGTGACTTTGCTCAGGTTTACTGGTTCCGCTGTGGGCTATCTTGCTTTTTGAAATTCGGATTCCCACATAGCATATGAAAGCAAAGCGTAGTTTCTTTGTGGACTGCTGGCGTCTGCGTGATGCTTTCCTTCTGCAGTAAACAGAGAGCTTTCTGGAGGAGGCAGAAGGTGTTATCCGTATGACTGCTCATATTTTCTCTTGGTGAGTCACTTTGTAATGACAAACAGGAAAACATTTATTGACCAAGGCTCTAGGGAAATCGCAGTGAACTGGGCTTGTGTCGCTCTGCCTAAGATGCGTGTACCATGCCTGAAGTCGAACAGCCATGTTGACATCACGGTCCGCAAAGACACGAGAAGGGGACAGAGCAGAATACAGTGGTGTAGGTCCCAGCCGGCACTCTGGAGCTGTGCCGGACTGTTTGTTTTCAGAGCCCCATAACGTAAAAACACAAGTCCCCATGTGTGGTCAGATTCCTCATTTGTGGAGGTGGCTATAACCCTGATGGCATACCCCACCCAGGGACCCACGACACACCCAGTTGCTAGACACTGTTAGACCATGTTGGTGACCTTCCCAGTTCCTTCCTCTTGCTAAATGCTGTTGAGAATCCTCTGGCTTCTCTTTCTCTTATTGGCAGCCCAAAAGTTTGGTAGAGATTAGTGTGCGTCTGTCTAAACCATTATTTTGCCACACTTGAGGAAATGCAATTATACTTCAGAGCCCTTTATTACATCAAGTCATTCTAGTTTCATCCATGCAGCTAGAGATTGCAAAGCTCGTTTCTATCCCTTTTTTCTGTTCTTTGCCCTTCTTCATGCTAAGACTGACTCTAATTCATTTCTTTTTTAAATTTTAATTTTATTTTTTTATTTTTAAATTTAAATTAGAAATAAGGTTGCTTCACATGTCAATTCCAGGTCCCTCTCCTTTTCCCTCTCCTCCTCCCATGCCTTGCCCCCAACCCCTCCAATATCCCCTCGTTTCTCCAGGGATGGTGAGGTCCTCCATGGGGGTGTCCATAGTCAGTGATTTCATCCAGGGCAGGGCCTAGACCCTCCCCCAAGAGTCCAGGGTGAGAGTGCATCTCTCATTGTTGGATGGGTGCCCAAAGTCCATTTGTATACCTGGATAAATACTGATCTACTACCCAAGGCTCAATAGATTCCCTAGGCCTCCTCACTGAATCCCACCTTCAGGGGGTCTTGATCAGTCCCATGCTGGATTCCCAGGCATCAGTCTGTGGTTCAAGAGCTCCCCCTTGTTCAGGTCAGCTGTTTCTGGGGGTTAAACCAGCCCAGTCTTGACCTCATTGCTCATCACTCCTCCTTCTCTGTCACTGGATTTCTTGAGTTCAGCTCAGTGCTTAGCCATGGGAGTCTGCCTCTGCTTCCATCAGCCACTGAATGAAGGTTCTGTTTCCCAGACTCTCTGGCCATGGGATTGTAGGCTGGCACTCCCCGGATCTATGTCTAAAACCCATATATGAGAGAGTGTCTTAGGATAAGGTTCTGTTTTGCAAATTCTCCTAGGGTAAGATCTAAGCTGATAGTACCTGGGAGCTCTTGCTGATTAGGTCATAGCTCCCTTCTGTGGGAAGCTGCAGATGTTCTTTAAATGCCGTCTCATTTCCCGGGATGCAGAGAGGTAACCTGGTGTCAGCTTCTTTTTCCCTGCATAGCTAATTCTGCTTGGAAGCTTTTGTTGGGGAGGAAATGCAGGTGTCTCCTTTTACAGCAGTGCGTGGTCTGCGTCACCCTGCATCCTTTCGTTTGTGCTGTCAAAGTTTTCTTGAACCTGGAGATGTCTTCTCCAGTTACAATTATTCCTTATTATTTCTCTTTTCTGACCTATCATTTGATTATTCAGACTTTTAGATATGTTTTTCTAAATTGCTTCCCCCTTCCCTCAAGATTTCAATTTCCTTTTATTTTCTGGCCCCGTGCATCTCTACCATTGGAGATCCCATGATGATCTTCCAATTCTCAGCAGTGCTGATTCTGTTCTTCATCTACTGTGCTCTATTTTTTTTAATTAAAAAAACCAGTCTTTCGCCCCCAGAAGGTACATTCTATCGCTAAATATCCTTAAGTGGCCTGAGTGTTTTCTTGTGTTCTTCTGGGGCCTGACTCCATCAGTACCAGGACTTCCTTTTTGATGACAGCTGCTTCTTGCTCTTCCTTCAACAATGGGCTCCTGCGGGCGGTGGATTTTCCTGGGCTCTGAGTATAAGACGACTAAAACATGTGAACCAATGGAGTAGAACATGAGTCTTTAGTGAACACCTGTTTCAGCTGTTCCACATATTTTATGCACATTTTATGTGATGGAAATGCCCCCACCTCTATTTTACAAAAGTGGAATTAGCAAACTTGCCGAAGCTTCCCCTGGGAAGTGACGGAGATAGCGTTTAAGTCAGGCAGAATTTTTCCATGTGGTAGTTCTCAAAAGACATGTTATTTCTCACACATAGTATGAGTAACCAATAGACAGAGATGAAGAATCCCATTGCTTTTTGGGGGTGCATAAAACTCCCATCCCAAATTTCAGGGCTTGGGTCTTCCTCCAAGACCTGTCCATTTCCAGTCATCGGACTTTTTGGGCCAGAGGAGAAAAACATCTTGAATCCACATTCCTTTAACATACAGGCAGAGTGGAAGTTTTCCACGTATTCATACACATGAAGTTGACTCACTATGCTAAGTCATTACCCAGCTCAGGGTAAAGTATTTTGAATAATCAAAACAAGGGCATGAACTTGTAACAGAGTCCTCTGAATATAGTCTTGTATTTCCAATATTCAAAATATGGTAGATACTCTGTTGACACTGGATGAATTATAGTAGACCTTGGGTACACGAGAGTCATCACCAGGAAGCTGTAAGACTCAAGATGCTGTCCTTTTCCGAACCTCAAGCCCGGGAGCAGTCCTGGAGAGCCGTCTCTAGGTTGCTGCTCCTTTAGAAGAGGGCAAGCGATGCTTGCCTTCACCCTTTGCATCGGGAGTTTGCAATAATTAAGACGCGAGGCTTTAGTTCCTTGCAGAGCAATTGAATGGAATGCCGTGCCCATAGAGAGACTCCAGAAAATCGTATGAACACGTAGGAGTGATGACGATCGGGAGAAAAGAGGGAGACAGAGCTGGCGAAGAGCGAGTTTAGGACGACAGTCACAGTCCATAGCGGAGGAACTGTTGCTTAGCAACTACAAGTTTCAGGAAGGAAAATTCTCAGTTCCACGGGGTGTGGAGGGGCGGGGGGTGCAAAGTTTGGTAAATACGCGTCTACAGTGGCGGCTTTTGAGATGCTGTGGCGATGATTGGCTTTGCAAATATGCCTCTGCTTTTCGCTTACGTCCATTTGAAAACTTGTCCCCACCTCAAGCCAACACTGAGTGGACTGGCCAAACTGGGGGACCACTCGTCCAATGTGACCAAGGAGCCAAAAGGAAAACTTCTCTGCGGCCTCACTGTCCTCACACTTTTCTGCTTTGTCTGGCCTTTCTAGTGCGAGGGCTTACTGTGCAAGGACTCCGAGCAGGCGTACGTATCAGGAAACAGAACGGAACTTCGCGGAAGGTCCTTTCCACCTCCTTCCCTTACCCAGTGCAACCGCTTTCATGGGGTCGATGCTCTCCGCGCGCCTGCCCTTGTGTATGTAAGCATCCTAGCGTCTAACTCCCAGCACAGACAGTGTTACGTCCTGCTGCTGTATCTACCGAAACACGTTTTGAAACTCTGGAACGTGCTATGTGTAGGCAGATCTCACTCTTACACACCGTGAGCGATGGTCCATCCGCACTGTACATCCAATGCACATGTCTATTTTTTTTTTTTAAGTTTCGCTAATTCGATCGATGGCTGTAAACGGCCTTGAACACTTGTGAATGTGTTTCTGAAAATATGCCGCTAGAGTGAAAACTGCTGGGTGGGTCGAGGGAATGTGAGATTTGAAATGTTCACCTCCTGATGGCCTCCCTCAAATACTTCCTCAAAACGACTGCTGTTTGCTGGCTGTGAATGAGTGTGCCAGTTTCCATATTACTATTATTATCATCATTATTTTATTTTCGAGACAGGATTTCCTGAGTAGCCCTGTCTGTCCTGGCACTCACTCTGTAGACCAGGCTGGCCTCAAACTCACAGAGATTCTCCTGCCTCTGCCTCCCGAGTGGTGGGCCATGACTGCCCAACTGTCCATATTATCTTTCTTATACAAGATAGTTTATGCCATCTACAAGTGGAAATACACACACACACACATACAGACAGACAGACAGATCTCTCTCTCTTACACACACACACAACTCTCTCTCTTACATACACAGACAGACAGATCTCTCTCTTACACACACAGACAGATCTCTCTGTCTTACACACACACAGAAAAATCTCTCTCTTACACACACAGACAGATCTCTCTCTTACACACACAGACAGATCTCTCTTACACACACAGACAGATCTCTCTCTCTTACACATACACACAGACACACACACAGACAGATCTCTCTTACACACAGACAGATCTCTCTCTCTTACAGACACACAGACACACACAGAGAGACAGACATCTCTCTCTTACACATACACACAGACAGGTCTCTCTCTCTTACACACACACAACTCTCTCTTACACACACAGACAGATCTCTCTCTCACACACACAGACAGATCTCTCTCTCTTATACATACACACACACACAGACAGATCTCTTTTACACACAGACAGATCTCTCTCTCTCTTACACAGACACACAGACACACACAGAGAGACAGACATCTCTCTCTTACACATACACACAGACAGGTCTCTCTCTCTTACACACACAGACACACACACAGATCTCTCTCTTACACGCACACACAGACACACCACACACACAGAGACAGATCTCTCTCCTACACACACACACACACACACACACACACACACACACACACAGATTACTGCTGTGAATGAATGTGCTTTCATGTTTATTAACCAAATTGCTTCCCCTTTGAGAATTGCCATCTGGCATCTTTTACTCATTTTAATGTCAAGTTCTTTGTCTTTGCCTAAATTATTCATAGTGGGATTTATACATTATAGTTATTAATACCTTGCCTGCTCTATGTGTTGCAGTAATTTATCTCTGCCACTTATGTTGTGTCCTTTCTGTATGTTCTCTCACATATACAGAAGCTTTAAAGCTGCTTAAGGGAAATCTATTATTTATAATAAACTTCAGTGCTCTAGTGTTTAGTTCTCGCACAAGAGGATCTTTATTAGTCCGTGCCTCTGGAAAGTAGTCTGCATTATATACGTGCTAACACATTTACACTTTTACCTAATGTTTGGTGCTTTAAAATAATCTGAAACTCATCTTAGTAAATGATATGAGGTATAAACAATTTTTGTTCTTTTAAATATCGATAGATGCTTTTCTTTTTAGTATCATTTTTCTCTTTTATTGAGAGAAATAACAATTTTTGCATTAAATTTTTTATTATATATTTAAATTAGAAACAAACTTGCTTCACATGTCAGTCCCAGCTCCCTGTCCCTCCCCTCCACACCCGCTCTCTCCCCCCAGCCCCCCAGCCCCCCACCTAATCCCCACTCTGTTCCCCAGGGAGGGTACGACCCTCCATGGGGGATCTCTAGCGTTTGTAATTTCGTTCCGGGGAAAACCTAGGCCTTCCCCAAGTGTCTGGATTGAGAGAGCATCCCTCATCGTGGGATGGGCACCCAAAGTCCATTTGTATGCCAGGGATAAATACTGACTGATCCACTGCCCAAAGCCCCATAGATTGTCTAGGCTTCCTCACTGATGCCCACATTCAGGGGGCCTGGATCAGTCCCACGAATAACATAATTTTTTATTTAAATTTTTTCATTTCACATACCAACCCCCTCTTTCTCCTTCCCCCACGTCCCCACCTCCCCCATCCCACCTCCTATCTACTCCTCAGAGTGGGTAAAGCTTCCTTTTGGGTGTCAGCAAAGCCTGGCATATCACATTGAGGCAGGACCAAGCCCCCATCCCCTGTATCAAAGCCAAGCATGGAATCCCACCATAGGGAGTGGGCTCCAAATGACAGTCCTGGTCCCACTGCCAGCCCTCCCAGCGGCCTCTCCCCCCAACAGATCAAGCAACATAACTGTCATCACATTCAGAGGGCCAAGTGCGGTCCCAGGCAGGGGCATCAGCCATCGGTCCAGCGTCCGCGAGCTCCAGAAGATAAAACAAAACCATCACATCAAGGCTGGACAAAGCAAACGAACAGAAGGAAAACAGCCTCGAGAGAAGTCATGAGAATCCATAGACTTGTTCAAGCACAAGGAGTCCCATTGAAAATACTGAACTTAAAGCTATAGTACAGACACAGAGGACCTGGTGCAGACCTGTGCAAGCCCCCGCTTGCTGCTCAGTCTCCGTGGGTTCATATGAGCCTGGATCCATTGATTGAGAGGGCCTTGCTCTCTGTCCCTCGTCCTCCTCTCCCGTGGGGTTTCCTGAGTTCTGAGGGGACAGATCTGATGGAGGCATCCCATTTAGAGCTGTGTGTTCCAAGGTCGCTCTCTCTTCTCTCTCTCTCTCTCTCCGTCTGTGTGTGTGTGTGTGTGTGTGTGTGTGTGTCTGTCTGTCTGTCTGTCTGTCTGTCTGTCTGTCTGTCTCTCTTGTTTCAGGATAACTGTTTACACTGTAAAGATGGGTCTCTGCCGAAGGGTGCCTTCTGATTGGTTTAATTGAAAAACTGAACAGCCAATAGCTAGGCAGGAGGCATAGGTGGGGTTTCCGGGGAGGGAAAAGAGGAGGAAGGAGTCTTGGCTGGTGTGCAGGAGATGCCAGGAGGCAGACATCAGGCAGGGTGCGCAGGAGGAGAGGTGACAGCCCTGAGCCCCGGGGCAGGATGTAGATTAATTTAAAAAAATACGGGTTAGGTTAAGTTTTAAGAGTGAGTTGGACAAGCTTAAGGTGATGACCAAGCTTTCACAATTAGTAAGACTCTGTGTCGTTATTTGTGGGCTGGTTGTTCCAACGAGATGGCTTACTACAGTGGGTCTCTGTATGTATTCCCATCTGCTTCAGAAGGAAGCAAAGAAGATAATTTTAAGTCAGAAAGATCCATAACTCCACACTCATTTTGACAGCCTAGAACAAAATTGAATACTTTAAAAATAATCATTAAATGCATTGTTAGATGCTTTTCTTACAATTTAATTATCCATTTTCCCTACTGGTCAAATCAAATTAATCATAAAGTCTTACACCCGAGAGTCTCTTATGTTTTCTGTTCAGGTTTACAGACTTGCTTCCCTATTTTCTTTCCTAGTTAAACTCTCAAAGAGGTTTAATTACAAAGATTTACAGCATGTACACACATGTACTTGGAATTTCCTTTCCATCTGATGTTTTCTAAAATTGTTTTTAACTTTTGTGGTGTCTTCTTCATGAATAAGAAGAGATTAGACAAGAATATGTAAGTTAGCAGGTGTAGCACCTTCTTCTTTGAGCATCTTATATTTTTATGAGCCCTGTTTTCTCACAGGATATTGTTTAGAGAAAGACATTGGCCCTGTCTCTTGGTTTTTCATGTGTACTTTCTTATTTTTTTAAAGATTTATTTATTTATTATGAACACAACATCTTGCCTCCATGTATGTCTGCACGCCAGAAGAGGACACAGATCTCATTACAGATGGTTGTGAGCCACCATGTGGTTGCTGGGAATTGAACTCAGGACCTCTGGAAGGGCAGGCAGTGCTCTTAACCTCTGAGCCATCTCTCCAGCCCTCATGTGTACTTTCTCTGTGGCTTCATATGCTACTATTACAGCTGTGGCAGGCATCTTTTGTGTGCTTTTGTCTTTAATAAAAATGTTCATTGTATCTTACCATTAATTATGTTTTGTAAAGATTTCATGTGAACACATTTTATTGGATTGAAACTGTTTCCCTTTGGTCTCCGCTGAATTATTTTCAAATCATGAAAGAACATGGATTTTCTCATTTCATTGACAATGGTATTTGTGTTTATTTTCTTGAGTATAATCAGGTATCCTTTGAAAGCTTTGGTTAGATTATTATTTTTTAATTGTACATTTCAAGAATTTTTCCCTTCTTACAAAACATCAGAGAGGAATTTATTGTATAACTGGAGTAAATAAGCTGAAGGGGCCACACAGGCTTATTGCTGGTACAGTGGTGGCCTGCCCATTATCTGAAGAGGAAGGAGACCAATATTAGTTTAGACATATGGTGGGGTGAGTAAAATCTCATAAAACAAAGACTGAACCCAGTGTGGAGGTACATGGATTATCTAGTTTTATAAGTGGATAGTGCACTAACACTCTTTTAAAGGGTCTTACGTATTTTACATGTATGAGTATTTTGTTTGTATGTGTGTATGTGTCTCACATGTTTGCCTGATGCTGACCGAGGCCAGAAGAGGTCATCAGATAGCCTTATCCAGTAGTTTCGGACTTCCCTTAGCCATTGTTGTGGGTATTGGGAACTGAATCCTGACACCCTGTAAGAGCAGTGAATGCTTGTAACCACTGAGCCATCTCCCTGACCTTTTATCTATCTTTAAGTCTCTGAATGTTCTGGAGTTTTGGCCTCTTGATCAGACGTAAGTCTCATGTTTTTTTTTTTGTTGTTGTTGTTTTTTTTGTTTTTTTGTAAAAGCCTGTGATATAAGATGACTTCTACTTGATTATTGTAGTTTCATTAATTTTCTGCTAGTTTTGGTATGTTAATATTTAGCATTTTAACATTCATGTTCAAGTGATTCAATTATGTGTCTGTTGTGCACCTTGTGCCAAGACAGAGAAGACAGAGGTGCATGAGAAAAGTTTACCGAGTCTCAGTCAGGAACGGCGGCGGCTGTGACCTGTATAAAGTAAGGGCAAATCCGGGAGACGCTGTCCCCGACGTCTCACTGGATCTTACTGAGGGCTGTTCACGATCCTCTATGTAATGAAGGTCTTTTGACATTTTGATTGCTTCTGAGAAAATAAAGGGATGATAAAAACTCTTGAATATTCTTTATTTTACAGCACTGTGAATGCTAGTCTGAGTGTGCTGCAAAATATACTTTTCTTTTCCTTTAAGCTTTGAAAGTGATTGCATCCTTTGTTGAGGATAAGAAATGTTTCTGAGTTCTGAATATTTTTTCTTTGTACACGTCCTAGCTACTCTCCTGGAAACCCTCAGTATTCTTTTTTCCCCATTTCTTTTGAGATTACAATGTAATTGCAACATTTCCCACTTCTCTTTCCTCCCTCCGTACCCTCCCACACACCCCTTCTCATTCTCTTCCAGTATTCTCAAATAGCCTGAAGACACACCTCAGCACTGGGCAGGCTTCTCTACTTTCCTTTGCTCTTCTAGAATGTGATATAATTGGAAACATGTAGCCTGGACACTTCGTGTCTGGCTCTGTCATTCTGTGGAATATGTTTCAGATTCAGCCATGTTCTTGTTGCCAGCAGTAGTTTAGTGTTTCTTTTCCTTCTTCTGAGTAGTGTAACACACACGTTACACTGAGTCTGGAGGTGTGTGTGTGTGTGTGTGTGTGTGTGTGTGTGTGTGTGTGTGTTTGTATGCCGCATGTGGGAGGGTGTCGGCAGAGGACAAAAGGGGGCCTCAGTTTTCTTGGGATCAGAATTATAGATGGATGAACTGTACTTGGCCCCCTGGAAGAGCATCAAGCGCTCTTAACTGTGGAGTCATCTCTCCAGTTCCCAAGACTTGTTTCATTGTTAGCTTTTTTTTTTTTTCAGACAGTGTTTCTTGTAGTGTAGGCTAGCTGTAGACTTTTCTTGTAGTTGAAGCCAGTCTTGAACTCATGATTCCCTTACTATTGCTAGAAAATGGAGAGATTTAGAAAATGCATGATTCATTCTCTTCTCTGAGAAAGGGAAACCATAAATAAGAAACAAGCAAGACAGAGTACTAAGCCTGGCAATTCTGCAGAGCTTTAGTATGTATGTGGCACGCTTCTGTGTTGATTTGTGTTTACAAAATAAGGCAGTGAGGGTCTGTAACCCTATTTACATTAAACCCTAGGAAACTTAAGTTTATAGACAGCAGACTTGTATCTGCTGGCAGCGAGGTGTGGTGAGGAGGCTTGTACTTCTACATTTTTTTCAACTTTTTTGTTTGTTTTTTGAAATAGGGTTTCTCTGTGTGCACATAATTAAAAACAAAAGAAAAATGTTTACAAAGATGGTATGGTTTTTTTTTTTTGCTTGTTTGTTTTTGAGACAGGTTTTTGTTTAACCCTGGCTGTCCTGGCACTCTGTAAACCAGACTGGTCTTGAACTCAAGAGATTCCCCTGCCTCTGCCTCTCAAGTGCTGGGATTAAAGGTGTGCGCCACTATCTGGCAAAAGATAGCATCTTAATGATACATTTAAGATTACCCCACAGTTTCTATAGGCTCTTCTTTTATCTATCTATTTCTTCCTTTCTTCCTCTCTCTTTCTCCCTTCACTTTCTTCTCCCTCCCTCCCTCTCTCCCTCCTTTCCTTTCTTTCTTTTGCCTTTGAGCAGTGGTTCTCAAGCTTCCTAATGCTGTGATAATACAGTTGCTCATGTGTGGTGATCCCCAGCCATAAAACTATTTTTGCTGCTACTACATAACTAATTTTGCTACTGCTATGAACTGTAATGCAAATATCTGATATGCAGATGATCTTAGACAACCCCTGTGAAAGGGTCCTTTGTCTCCCAAAGGGGTCGAGACCCACAGGTTGAGAAACACTGCCTTTGAGTGATCTTTTGCCTTTTTTGAATAGTTACAGAGACTTTCTGAAGCTGTGCCTTATCTATGGGTGGATGGGTGGGCTGAAGACACTCTTCCTCTGAGCCCTGGTGGGGTTTTTGCTTCTTGAGATTCTGATTCTCTTCATTCTCATCTCTTCGCCGAAATCGCCCACTAATTTCACACTTTCACTTTTTCCATTAGAATTTCTAACATAGTTATTTTTAAACCACTGTCAGAAGAGTCCGTCTTATCAGAGTCTGGTTCAGTTTATAGATTTCTTATCGTATTATTCAATCCATTTTGTTGGTGTGGAACCTGTGTGTCCTGTGTCGATCAGTAGATCCTAGGACTTCACTCTCTGAGGGATTCAAGAGAACCTTAGCCTGGCGTTTTGTTACTTTTTTTTGAGACTTACTCGTGTTTTATGTTTATGCGTGTTTTGCATGCACCTATACCTGTGTGTCACACGTGGGCTGGTGCACACGGGGGCCAAAGAAGCTGTGTGTCTGTGCAACACGCGTGGGCTGGTGAGCAGGGGAGGCAGAAAAGATGTACTGTGTGTCTGTGCACCACACGTGGGCTGGTGCTCAGGGGAGGCAGAAAAGACGTAATGTGTGTCTGTGCACCACGCGTGGGCTGGTGTGCAGGGGAGGCAGAAAAGACGTAATGTGTGTCTGTGCACCATGCGTGGGCTGGTGAGCAGGGGAGGCAGAAAAGATGTACTGTGTGTCTGTGCACCACGCGTGGGCTGGTGAGCAGGGGAGGCAGAAAACATGTACTGTGTGTCTGTGCACCACGCGTGGGCTGGTGCTCAGGGGAGGCAGAAAACATGTACTGTGTGTCTGTGCACCACGCGTGGGCTGGTGCTCAGGGGAGGCAGAAAAGATGTACTGTGTGTCTGTGCACCATGCGTGGGCTGGTGAGCAGGGGAGGCAGAAAAGATGTAACGTGTGTCTGTGCACCACGTGTGGGCTGGTTAGCAGAGTGGGCTCTGTTGGAGTTGCTGGCATTGTAGATGGTTGTTTTATCACTATGTGGGTGCGGTGATCTGTGCGGATTGAACCCAGGTCCTCTGGAAGAATATCTAGTGCTCTTAACCCCTAAGCCGTCTTTCCAGGCCCTATTTGTTTTTTTAAACAATGATTTGTTTTTCCAATATCATTTGTTGTTCTCCATATGATATCGTTAATTTTTTCCTAATGATTTCTAAAAATGCTTTACACATTCTCAATGTATATTCTTCATCAGATGTTTGTCCTGAGGACAGTAACCCCCCTGTGCGTGGCTTTGTTTCACTTAATTTTATCTCCTACTGTAAGGAAGGTTTACTTTAATTTTTAAAGGATTTTCTTTTTCTAAGAGAGCTCATTAAGTCATATCCGAGATATCTCACTCGGCAGGTGTTTCTAGGAGACGTTTTTCACTATTTTCTTCCTGGAGTGTTATGGTGGGTCTACTTCACATTTATAATCCATGTTATCTGCTGTGCAAACAATTCGTTGGGGCCCATTTTTCTGTGTTATCACTTATTGAAAATACATTGTTTTGTCGATTTAATGCTCAAAATTATTTCAGAAATTAATTAGTCATACATACATACATACATACATACATACATACATACATATATATGCTGCTACACAAATAAACCATGTCTTGAAAATGCCCCCAAAAAGAATTATGTTTTTTACTATTTTTTTCACCCTTAGATTTCATTGTTACCTGTCTGTTTATCTGTACCTTGTTCAATTTCTGTCAGCAACACTTGACAACTTTAAGCACAGAGGAATTGAAAACTTAAATACGGACACTGTCATGCTTTTTAGTCTGTTGTATTTATGCTTACTGTATTATTGCCTTGGTGTCTGGAAATATAACTGATCTTTGAAATTTTATTCTTGCGCATGTGCACGTGTGTGTGTGTGTGTGTGTGTGTGTGTGTGTGTGTGTGCTGTTTGTGTCTTTGTGTGCCATAGAGGGCATAAGGCCTCTGGAGCTGGATGGTTACAGGTGATGGTGAGCCTCGGGTGTGGATGCTGGGAACGGAAGTTGGGTGCTCTGGAAGAGCAGCTCTTGACCACTGGTCATCTCTCCAGTCCCTAGTGAATTGTTTGAAACAAGGTTTGGGTCCTGTGGCTTTGCCAAGTGCAGTGATAAAGTTTAGTATTCTGAATTAATTCAGTATCTGGAAGAATTAAACTTTTTTCTTTCCAATATTTGCTGCCTTTTGAATTTATCTAAGTTAGAGCGTTGGCTATGCTCCAACTGTTATTATCGATGTACAACTGATTAAATGCTACTATTGACATACAATTTGCATATAACAAAGAGCTTTGAAGCACGCATTTGAGAGTCCTAATAAACATGTAGAGTTCTGCAGTCACCACGACAGTCACACGCCTCACAAGTTTCCCGAGCTCCCTTTGTAGTTGACTTCTACACTACCCCTGAGAAGCATAAATCCCAATTTGTGGTTTTAATTTATATCTTCTCCAAATATTTTATACAAGGAATTATACCTAATGGTTCATGCCATATTTTATACTTACGTATACTATAAATAATAAAATTCAGTGTTATAATTTTTGTTTTAAACTGTGTTGTCCCTAAATAAATCCCATAGCCTTTATACTTACATTCCCGCTCATATCTACTGCTCTTCCTTCTTTTTCTGTGTATCTTGGCTTTAATCTGGTTTATTTTACTTCAGCAAGACCACACTCCCTTATCGTGATAATCTCCAGCCATGAGTTTAAACTAAGTTTATTTATATTTGAATTTCAATTATGAAAGACATTCTTTGTATATTTCTTTAAGCAGTTAACAATCTTCTAAGCTAAATCACACTAGCTAGTTCATTACTTTAGTTTCCAGTCATGCTTTTTATTAGTTCTTTGAGGATTTTGTACGATGCGTCTTGATCACGTTTACTCCTCCTGCCAGCGCCTCCCAGAGTCACCCTCCCTCCCCTACACGCCCAGTTTTGGGTACAGCACTGTCACAAACATGGGAACAGCCATCCACGTCCTGTTTCAGGTCCCATGCCACAGGATGAAGCCCACACTGAAAATGGCACCATCACAGGCCAAGAACATGTACACAGGCACGTCATAGACTCCAGGAGAGGCCTGCTGCCATTGGCCTGCTAACCATACACAGTATTAAATCATCTCCCCGCGACCTGTCATTATACCCCACCATCAGAGATCATCATGTACAGTAGACGGTGGTTGACATGGAGACCGGCAAGGCTCAGAGATCAAGGGGCTGTGGAATATTTACCCCACAGGAGCATCTGTGTCATGCACCCTTCTCTGAGGATCAAGAATCATTGCAGAAGAAGTAGGAGGGCATAGACTATGATAGCCAAAGGCAGCACCTGTCTACACCAGACCTGCCTTCTGGACGCAGCAGGAGAACTGAACATGTAACCCTACAGTAGCTGTGACAGCCTACACAAGACCTGTGTGAGCTTATGCAAGACCAGATCCCATCACAAAGGGAGGAGGTTAGAGCAAAGTCCCACCCTTAGCTGAAGCACCATTGGCAACTGACAGCTGCCTTGAGGAGAGTCGGTTTTTAAGAGTGTAGCTAGCTCCTCAGCACTGGAGAGATGGCTGGGTGGTCTAAAGCACTGGCTGCCCTTCCAGAGGACCAGAGGGCCAGATTTCAGATCCTAGCACCTCATGTTGGTTCACAACTGCCTTTAACGCCAGCCCCAGGGGATAAAATTCTCTACTCACCTCTATGGACGGCGTATTCATGCAGAGCTTAGAATACGTGCGGACAAAATATCCCCACCGTGGATGGGAGTCTCTGTCCCGCCTGGTCCTGGTGCTATTCAGTGCCAAATAAACACACAGAGGCTTCTATTAATTACACACTGTTAACTGAAATTTCTGTCCCTCCTGGTCCTACAGCCATTTAGTCCCAAGTAAGCATAAACATAGAGGCTTACATTAATTATGAACTGTTTGATGACTCACCCTTCTTTAATTGACTAACTCTCAATTATTAACCCATTTCTATTAACCCATTTCTAATAACCCGTGTCTTGGCTTACCAGTGATATCCAGACCTCTTGCTCCTTTGGCAGCTACATGGCGTCTCCCTGCTGACTCACTCTCTGTTTTCCTCTTCCCAGAATTCTCCTAGTCTGGTAGTCCTGCCTATACTTCCTGCCTGGCTGCCGGCCGATCAGCATTTTATTAAACCAATATGAGTGACAAAACTTTACAGTGTTCAAAATCACCATACACATTAAAGACAAGGACATTAAAAAAAGTGTAGCCCCTGGCAAACAGACCTCGCTCCAGTAGAAGGCCACACATCCCAGAATACACAAATTAGAATGGAATTAAAAAATTATTTTTGATGAGCAGCTATGTGTTTTTGTATCATTTCTTCCCTAAATGTGTAATATGGATACATTCAAAACTTAACAAAAACATCTGATTTAAAATGTTTGACACAGATGGTGTTATTTCTACTTACTGTTTAGTTTGTTGAGATTCTTGGATCTGTAACTAATGTTATTTCACTAAATCTGATGGAAATTTCTGCCTATAGCTTTTCCAAGTATGTTTTCTGCCCTAGCCTGTCTCTTATTTCTTTGCGAGTCTCATTTGTAAGTAAGAGATTGTGGTGTTGTCCTATAAACCAGTTTCGTGCTTATTATTTCAGTGTTTTTTGTTTTTGTTACCTGGGCTAGATAATAACTATATTTTATTAGTTCTTTATTGTTGAATAAAGATTAATCCAAACTTGCCGGGCGTTGGTGGCACACACCTTCAATCCCAGCACTTGGGAGGCAGAGGCAGGCAGATCTCTGTGAGTTCGAGGCCAGCCTGGTCTACAGAGTTTCAAAAAAACACTACACAGAGAAATTATGTCTGGAAAAAACCAAAACAACAAAAGAAGTTAATCCAGACTCTCTTGCTTTGAAATAGAGTAGTCACACTCATCTCTTAAAATTTCTGTGTACACAGAGTCCCAAATTATCTTGAATGTTCAACTAGCTCATTTGAATCACTTTAACTCAGTTCTCGTGTGACTTCCTAGTCGGACACTTGCTGGGGCTGGAGTCGCTTGATTGAGTTCGGAATCTCCTCGGGTGGTAGCTCACTTCCTCGGCTAGAGAGTCGGGGTGTGCATGTGCCTGCTCCAGTGTCCTTTCCTCAGAGTGAGCAAATAAAGGCAGGCGGACATCACCACATCACCGGGGGCCTTTATGACCTGCGCTCCCATCATGCCCTGCGCTCCCATCATGCTCTGCTCTCCACTTGGCCGGCCACACCTGAGGGAGGGAGGAAGGGGAGCGCAGGCATGAGCATGAGAAGGTGAAGTTTACTGAGCTGGGTCTTAGGGGATGGGTACTAAACCTGAGGTTAAGCGCACCCGCCCCTCTTCCTGCAAACCGCAGTCTTCTTGAGCCCTTTGCATGTAGATTCTAGAATTCAGATGGTTTGTTGTCGGCCCTAAAAAAAATCTCCAACAATTCTTTCGAATATTTTCCAGTTGTCCGGTAGGAATCCTCAACTTTATTCCCATTGTTAACTACCTTCCTTTCAATTGTTTAAACGTTTATGTCTTCTGTTTTAAGCCTTTGCCAGTATCGAGCTACAGGTCATCTTCGAATTAGTGTGTGTAATTTTACTATCAGCCCCAACTCACATTTTTCTGTCATTCTATGTGTCTAGAGACTTTTTAGAATTATGTGCTAAACGTCATCAGTGGCTAGCTGAAGAGATTCAAATTGCTGTGTTTTTCATACAAGCGTTTCTTAATTCCTTCACTCAAACGCGCATTTAACTTGGTTTAGTGTATTTAACTTGGTTTAGTGTAAAAAAAAAGAAGTTATTTACTTTGTGAGCATTGGTGTTTTGCCTTCATGTCTATGTGAGGGTGTCAGGTCCCCTGGAACTGGAGTTACAGACAGTTGTGAGCTGCCATGTGGGTGCTGGGGATAGAACCTGGGTCCTCTGGAAGAGCATAGAGCCAGCCCAACTCGATGTAACTTACACTATAAACCATACACATTTCCCTTAACTCTTCTACCATTCTGGTTGTCATTTTTTCCTGGTTTTATTGAAATTTTGCACACATTCCCACATCTTAAGAGATTAGCCTGTTCTTTTTTATGTATAGATTCTAAACTTCTCCACCGTGGTCCATTTTTTTTTCTTTTGCAATTTTCTTCTCAGTTTCTACACTCCAGCTACTGCAGAAATGCCTGTTGCCTTATACTTTAAGATATGAAGGCTGAAATTCACTCAAAGTTTCTTCTTCTGTGGGTGACACAATTCACATTTCCCCCGGATTTTGTTGTTACTTTGAACATTTTAATAACTTGCATGTAGACAAGAAAGCACCATTTTTCTATGCAGGAGAGGTATACAACCTGCTTTGCCATGACCAGAACGAGACGTTGGCTGCCCGTGTCTCAGAATGCACAGTTTAAGTATCCAGTTTGAGACTTGAGGAACTGTTTTACAGTGGATGACTCACAGTCATAAGGAGAGGCCGTGTAGCTCAGTGTTAGCGCATGGCCTACTGTGCGCAAGGCCCTCGCCGTGATACTGAAAGAGACCAGAAGTCAGGCTGTTTCGTTGGCAGAACCCCAGACACTGGTCTATGCAGTTGTCTATCTCAGTGACCTTGGGTTGTTCTATTTTCCAGGGAAGAATCTCCCAATCTCTGTATGGATAGGGCCAGGAAACACATAAGACACTAATTTGTCAGCTTCTTGTGAGAGCACTGGTTTATGTGTCGTTCTGCTGATTTCCCAGGATTCCACTTAATTTCTGTTTTGAATATAAACCAGCTGTATCATCTGACCTAGGACAAATTTATCCTTGTTCAATATTTACAGAATCAGATCTGTTGTTTTAGGCTTTGGGAATGGTGTGCTTGGAATGGCTGGGCATGTTAGGGCCATAGGATGCCTTTAAATACATCTGTCCAGTGTCTTGTTCTCTGTTTCCGGCTGCAAGGGATTTCTTGATCACCTGTGATAAGAATTAGATATTTTCTTATGAGCTTTTCCTACTCCAAGTCTGGATTTCGGGTTTTAATCCCAGTCTATTACTGTTTGTCCATATGTTCTTTTGATTCATTTATATTTGTTTCTTTTCATCTTAGCCAAGACTTACCAAAAAATGATCAATTTCATGTATTCAATCTTCGTTTCATCTGCATTAAAATAACACTGTTTTATGTTCATCTGTTTAAAATGAAAAAGGAAGCTGCAGGGATTAAACAAAATCCATCACCTCCCCACCGCCTCCCACAAAGCATACATCCCAAGACTTCCAGTGGATGCCTGAAACCACAGGTAGCTCTGGAGCCTGCATAAGCTCCGCTTTTCCCAATAGGACACGCTGCTCTCTGTGGCGAGAGCAGTGTATAGCAGGAGAGTACACTGGGCAAAAGAGCAGTGTATAGCAGGAGAGTACACTGGGCAAAAGGATGGTTCCTGTATTGGCCAGTCCAGAGTCGGGTAGCACAGAGGTCATCATTCTGTCCGGTACAGTAGGGAATTTAAAATGTATGGATTGTTCATTTCTGGAATTTTCCATCTAATATTTTTTACACTTCAGTTCACTGCAGGTAACTGAAAACATAGGTAGTGAAGCTGCAAATAAGGGGGAAACGATGTCGTCTCGTTAAACTTGCATTTGTTACAATTCTTCCTCCCCAGAAGTCATTTGTGAAAAGGATAGAGGTCAAATGACTAAACTTGTGACAAATGTAAACGTCACTTCTATGGTCACTTCTGTACTACACATAGGCTCTTTCTCCAATCATTGCTTTCAAAGATGCAGGGAAACAATGGGGCTACCATGTCTTCAATATAGCAGATTTGCTTTGGATCCATGTTGTAAAATAGTTTACAGCAGACAATCATTTGTAGCCATGGCCGCCTCAGAGGGCCTTGCCTCAAAGAGCTGTGCTGACAATAGCGTAGCAACTCCGTTATGCCTGTCTGTCCAACCATCATTGCCAGCTAACGGGAAACTCTGTGAGAACCAGAATTTAGACAACTTTAGCATCCTGCTTTGCTTATGAACCTGATATTTTAACATGAAGAAGCCGCACATTTTTTGGTTTCTTACCAAAGAACCCAGCACATGCCAGGCCTCGAATGAACGTGTGTTTGCCACATGCAGAATGTAGAGCATTGCATTTTGAGCATTTGCTTACCATCACCCCCAACAAATAGTTTTATATTGACTTTTCATTTCCTATCAGCCAGGCAAACACCCCTTTCACAACTGATTGGCTTGTTCTGGTGGTGGAGATTTCACCAGTATATAAGTACTATCTTAGCAAATTAGAGGGGAATATTGGAACATATTTGTGACTGATGCTTTCAGGAATGGAGACCTGAGGGAAAGAGTTTAGTGCATACTGGAGAAAAGAGATTATAAACCTCTGTTGTACTACATGATCTAGGAGCCGTTTAGCCAGAGATCAAACGTGGTGGAAATTATTACACACACACACACACACACACACACACACACACCAATTCAACAACGGGTTGTTCTTTATCTTTGTTGAAATCTGAGAAGAAATAAAGCCCAAAGGCCTCTCTATTCAACCAGCACTTAAAATCGCCATGGCGGATGATGGACGGACATGACCATGCTTGTGATGGGGACAGCTCATGGGAAGAAAAGAGCTCTTAACTGTAGCAACCTTCTCTGTCAAGAATGGTGACAGTCGCTGCCTGCAGGCAGGTTTGCCTAGTTGGCTTCACCGGAACCTTTCTTTGAGCCGTTTCAGCTGCCGGCCTTCAGATGCTGAAATTGAACTAGACACAGCCAAGTGTGTGCCCTTTTAGGAGCTCCGGCAGAGCCAGAGGCGACAGTGCCACCAGCAGAGATGACAAATTGAAGACTTCACTCAAAGGTGAGTCAGGTCAGCGTGGACCTAGGCCCTTCCCTTCTCCAGCTTGGACCGAGTTTCAGCAGAGAAGGCCTGCCAGGAGCTGACAACCACGGAACACCCTCCTCTAACATCCATATAAGCTTTAGCATCGGGACTAGCAAGGTGTGTGTGTGTGTGTGTGTGTGTGTGTGTGTGTGTGTGAGTGTGTGTGTGTGTGTGTGTGTGTTGGGGACTGGTTAGCTAATGAGAGGTGGAAGGAACTCGCCCGCTCCGAGCCACGCTCCAGGAAACATGAGTTTCTCCAACAATGACCAGGTTCCTTTTCTCACCATGCCCTCGGTGGCCTCCGCTCCGGGAGCTCGCCTCCAGCAGAGCCTCTGGTCTCCTTCTTAGGCTGCTGGCCGGCTCCTGCCGGAGGGCGCGTAGGAAGATGCTCGCCCGGGGTCCTAGTGTCTTTCCCCCAAGCTCCTGTCTTTGCAAACGCGGATAGGTGGCCGGCGGCAGCATCAACAGCATCAGCAGCTCCCCAGCCTGGGCGAGGAGCACAGGGAGGGGGCTGGCAGGGCAGGCGGGAGAGAGGCGCGGAGGTGGGGCGGCAGCCGCGAGGGGGAGGGCGCCTGAGCTCTGCGGCGCCCTGCCGGGTCTCTGCCGGCTGCCGGTGGCTCCGGGCTCCCCGGCGGCGGCGCTGGTGCTCGCTGTCTCCGGCTCTCCGCCCGCCCTCGCTCCCGCTGCCGAGCGCGGAGGCGAGCCGCAGCCCGGCGCGGCCGGTGGGCGTGTGCGCGCTGAAGGACGCCTCCTCTCGCTCCCTCCCGTGTTGCAGGCGGCAGCTGGCGGCTCCGGCTCGGGCAGCGGCGGCGGCGGCGGCGGCGGCTTCCGGAGTCCCGCGGCGAAGATGCTGAAAGTCACCGTGCCCTCCTGTTCCTCCTCGTCCTGCTCCTCGGTCACCGCAGGTGCCCCGGGGTCTGGGAACCTCGTCCCGGATTACTGGATCGACGGCTCCAACCGGGATGCTCTGAGCAATTTCTTCGAGGTGGAGTCGGAGCTGGGACGGTAAGGCGAGGGGCGCTGGACCAGGAGGAGAGCGGAGGCGCGGGCTGGGGCTGGGGATGCTCGCAGCAGCGAGCACGCTGGTTGTCCCTCGGGGCGGCGACAGCTCCCGAGGGTGAGGGTGTCGGGCTAGCCTGCTCTGCCTTGGGTATCTCCCCAGCCTAGACAGCGTCAGGGCAAGAGCTGAGCTGGAGTCCCGGGCAACCAGGCTCTCCCCGGAGCGCCTAGGCCGGTGCAGGGCGAGCATCCGCCAGACTCTCCAGCCCTCCCAGCTCGGAACTGGCTGCCGCTTGGGTGATCTCTCTCTTACCGCACGTGGACTCGGCTTCCCTAATTAGTGTCCCTGCTCGGATTCTAGTTTGTCAGAGGGACTTGTGTCTAGTTAAGTTTTGGGCTGGGGACTGCCGTGTGCCCCTCCACACGGTGATGGAGTCATTAGATTTCTTCCTGCTTCCCCTCGTCAAGCTCTCCAAAGCCAAGTGGCACTAGAAATTTAACCTAAATACTAGCTTCCCCGCAGCGTGTGCTCGGGAGAAGGCGAGAATGAATCATTCAGGAGAGTTAAAGGCAGAGTAATGAAGTAGTGAGGCTTCCAAACAGAGAGCAGCTGGGGGGGGGGGGGAGGGCAGGCAGGGGTAATTAGTGGGAAGAGGTCTGAGGCTCTTCTTTCGCGTTCTGGAGTGGTTTATTGAAATCGTGCATGCCAAAGAGCCCATCCCGTTGGGAAAGCAGATGTGCCCCCTCGCCCCCTCCCTGGAGATCTAAACAGGTAGCAGCAGTTTTATCTTGGGATCGATTCTGTGTGTTCTCAGATCTTTATCCACTGATAATTAGTTTTCTATTCCTCTTCCCCTTCTGTTGTCCATACACACCTGGGGGGGGCAGGATTTCAGTGCTGTTTAAATGCAAAGCTGCCATCAGAGGGAATCTGAACTCGATTTCAACTGTTGCCAAGTTTTGATCTCCTCCCCCCCCGCAATTTAATTTTCATTTTTCTTTTGCTGGTAGTAGTTTCTCTCACAGTCTTCTTAGGTTAATTTTTGGTGCCGTTTAAGAGAGGATGACTCTGGATTCTGGGTGTTCATACTTAGTGAGAAGGATTTGCTGGCTCCGAGTTTGCTTTTACTGAGTACAAGTGGTACTTGTGTAAAAACGTGAAACTTTAGAAAGGAAATCTCTTTGTTTTCTTACTGTTTAAAAGCTACCAGGCTGTTTGAGCACTGGGTAACGTGCATGTCCACATCCGTTTTTAGTCACGTCTCCGGGCGTTCGTTTGAAGGCTGCTGTGGACTGACGTGAGATGGCAACCCATATTTTTGTGAGGTTCGAGAAATCATACTTGAGTGATGTGCTGCAGGCTGTGGTATGAACTTCTGATTAAAGAGATAATCTTCTTCAAATTGGTTCGTGAGGGGATGGCCCCATAGCACATCCGAGCAGGGCCCCAGAAGTCCTTAACGGATTCTGGCTTCCTGGTGGCACATATAAGCTCTGCCATCAATCACATCCATCTCATCAAACACTTTGATTTGAGAAGTGGGAGGGCTTATGGGGAGGGGCGGAGGCTTCTAAGTGTACACACACACACACACACACACACACAGGATGGTGAATCTCACAGGGATGTAGCCTTTGCAGTTTGCTTGGTTTTAATTTGGCCCTACAGTTTGCATTCGGTTGGAATTACACGTATAAATCTACTATAAACTGCTAAGCCTTGCCCTGCTCTGCAGCCTTTTTTTTTTTTTTTTTTTTTTTTGCCCTGCAATCACCAAATTAAAACATTTTCGGAAGAAAAATGTTATGCACTGAAAGTGGTGCATCCTCCCTTCTCCAGGGGCAGCGCGTCTCGCTGGGCCCATTCTCTGTGGATGACAGTGCCGATGAGCAGTAGGCTCGCACCATTTGGTTAAGGTGGACAGGTGCTTTCACTTCACAGTCCAAGTTATTTGTTTTCCTCGATGAAATGAACCTAAAGCATGAACTGTTAAAAATCTGAAGAACTAGAAAGAAAGCCATAGAACTTCTGCACACAACCAACTGACTGAACCACAAAGGTCTGCTTGATTTTGGCGCTAGTGATCCATTGGAGCTCACTTGAATTGATCTCAAGATTTTTCTTTCTGTTTTGGGCCGAATCTGGGGGCCAGTGGTGACTCTGAAGTCCAAAACACTCGATTCTTTCCTGCACAGTTGTCAGTGTGGTGCTCAGCCAGCAGCAGTCTGGTGCTGGTGGGCCACTAGGGTTAGTTAGAGCCACAGCAGACATTCCCCACTAGATGAATCGCAGACTTCCTGTTCGTCTCCTGAAATAATCTGTTATAAACGGTTGACTCCTGATTTCAAGAAAGTTAGATTCAAGGCCACTTGGACAACGTACCCTGAGAGTGTGTCTAGAAAGCCAAGTGGAGTTAAATTCCTGAAGGTGTAAAAACCTGAAGCCCCTGGACAGTGGTTCTCCATCTTCCCAATGCTGTGACCTGCTAGTACAGTTTGACATGTTGTCGTGACCCCCAACCATAAAATTACTTTGTTGCTACTTCATAACTGCCATTTTGCTACTCTTATGAGTCATAATGTAAATATCTGATATGTGATTCCCCCAAAGGGGGTCACAACCCCACAGGCTGAGAACCACTGCTCAGGAGAGTGCTTATAGAAGGTAGGCAACTGCAGAATGACTTATCCGTAGCCATCCAGTACAAGGCAGAGACAACTTTCTTTTGGCAGTGCGTGTAGGCATATGAACGAGTTATCTGAAAGTGTCAGGCACACCATTTTTTTTTCTAAAATCGAAATTGAAAAATATTTTGGTATTTATGGAGCTTGTTAAGTTTACAAAAGCCACAATAGACCAACAAATCTACTTAAACATATGAGCTAGCCATTATCCTATGCAGGAATCAATATCTAGAGAGCAGTTGGTCCTCCGCCCAAAGATTTGGGAGAGCGGCATTCTGAAGGATCTTCTGATGGCGCTTGCTTCTGGCTTACGTCCCTCCCAGCGGTGGGGTGAATGGGAAGGCAAGGCTTGGCTTGCCCTGCTCTGTGGCGAGGGTTTGGCCTTGTGCATCCAAACCCACATCCTGGTTTCGATTGGGCCTATCTTTTGTTTAGACTTGTTGTACCATATTGAAAGGATGTTTTTAAGGAACTCATCTGTGTTCCCAAACACCCAAATCCAGAAAACCAAATGTTAGACCATTTGGCTAAAAGAAAATGTGTTCAATTATGCTGGATTTTTACTGTAGTTGCTTTAGGTTGGTGACCTTTAGGACCCAACCAGACTAAATTCATCATTAAAAAAAATGTGTTTATGTGACAACTCAATTATCTGTCATTTATCTGTCTGTCTGTCTGTCTTATCTCTTTGTATCTATTGGTGTTTAGGAGCCCAATCGGATTTTAAAAAGTGAGATGTGTGGTCATTTGCATAGAATAGAAACAATGTTACCAAATAATGCTTAGGCATACCATCAACAATGCCCCAGTGTTTTGTGTTTTATGGTGTTTCCTCTGACTCTATTCCACTCAGAAGATTTGCTGAGCTCATGTGATCTGACATCCCACTTAGAAGTGTGGCTCATTTAGAAAATGCTATTTTTGGACGTAAATATGAGTATGCCAGGCTAAACTATGAGGCAGAGTCCTTTAACACAGTGTCTGGCAGACCATTTGGCAACACTGCCCTGAGCGGTGTCCATTTGGCACAGCTTTGTGGAGAAAAAGTCTCCTTTCTTCGCCTCCAAGTCCTTATTAGACTTTCCCTTCCAAAAATTTAAAAAAAGCACCGGCGTCTCCAAAAGGTCCACTTGACACCCGGGAAGCTGACCTGACTGAGAGAGGGGTCTGTGTCAGGGCAAGCTTACATGTGGAGGGAATTGACCTGACTGAGAGAGGGGCCGTGTCAGGGCAAGCTTACACGTGGAGGGGAGAAATACAGAGAATGAAGGAGCTGCAGTGATGCTAACTCTGGCCCAGCAGATGCTTCTTGTAAGGAGCCACAGGTGTGTCTTAGTTCTGTTTGCTACAACAACAAAATCCCTGGGTGGCTTAAACCACAAACATTTGTTTTTTCCCAGATCTGGAGGGTAGGGGTTCAAAACCAAGATGCTGGCTATTTATTTACCCCAGAAAGAACTTTCTTCCTGTCTTGAGTGGTGGCCATCTGCTGTATTCTCAGAAGACAGAAAGGAATATGAATATATATGTGTATATCACATATATTACATATACATGTAATATGTGTATATCAGAACAGTTTCTCTAAGCTCTTTGGTGTCTCTTCTCATAAGATTATTCATCCTGTCTTGAGAGATCCATCTTTAGGAACTGACCCTAAGCATAATTCCTTCCCAAAGACCACATTCCAGTGGCCACACCAGAGGGTCCGTTTCAACACATGAACTTCTAATTTCTACTTCTATTCTATTATATAAGAATATTTGCGTATCTCTAGCACATTGGGCATGTCCCCTGTATCCTTTTATCTCCCCCCTCTCAATCTGTACTCCCATGAGCTCTCTTCGTTCCCCTGGAAAATTTCATTGTTACTTCCAAACCATGTGTATATTCATGGTTTTGTCAGCGTATGGATTTTAGGGGGACAATTCAGTCTACACTGTGGTTGGTGATGGATTAGATTCTGTCCTTTTTCTTTTTCTCCCTTCCTTCTTCCTCTTGGCCAGGCATCTTCCTGGGTCTTCTCTTGGCTGATGCTTCTCAAGTTCCAGGCTTTTTCCTTACGCCATCTTTTAGGGCCCCACAGCCTGTCCTCTATGAACTGCTGGCAAGGGATCTGTTTTGCTGTCTACTCTGATGGCGTCGACTCTTTGGTGATCACGTGTTCCTTTTCGTTTGGGTTCTTAGTGTGGCTGTGACTCAGCAAGGGGCGACCCCACGTGGGAGAATAGAAGCTCACGCTGTGTGTGCTCTCTGCAGGAAAACTGACTTGGCTTCCAGAAGGCAGAACCCTTGGGTTTGTCCTGTGTGCTATCACAGTCGTTACCTAGCGTGGGGCATGGCACTTAGCAGGTGCTCATCAAATGATTTTAAAGGAAGCAACTCAAGGGACTGAGGAGATAGTTGGTGGGTAAAGGTCCTAGCTGGGAAACCTGACAGTCTGAGTCCTCTGCCTCCATGAGCTTGCCACAGCCCAAATGCTCCCCCTCCAGCAAATAAACAAATATGCTTAAAGAATTTTAAAAAGAAGCTGACTCCGCTGAGTAGTACTCCACTGTGTAAATGTACCACATTTTCCGTATCTAGCAAATAAAGCAAATAATGCTGCTATGAACGTAGTAGGAATCTTGAAATTTGCAGGCAAATGGATGGAGCTAGAAGAAACCATCCCAAGTGAGGTAACCCAGTCACAGAAAGACAAACATGGTGTGTACTCACTCATATGTGGATATTAGACATAGAGCAAAAGAGTACCAGCCTACAATCCACACCTCCAGAGAAGCTGGGAAACAAGGAGGACCCTAAGAGAGACATACGTGGTCCCCCAGTGTAGGGGAGAGGGACAAGATCTCCTGAACAACTGGGAGCATGGGGGGAGCGGGAGAGAGGTAGGAGAAAGAGGAGGAGAGAAGAGGAAGGGGAGGAGAACATGAGGGAGCAGGAAGATTGAGGAGAGGAACAGAGGAGAGCAAGAAGAGAGACACATTGATAGAGGGAGCCACTATAGGTTTAAAGAGAAATCTGGGAAATGACAAGAGATCTACAAGATGACTCCCAGCTAAGAATCTAAGCAATAGTGGAGAGGCGACCTTAAATGCCCTTCCTCTATAATGAGAATGAGGACTACCTTAAATGCCATCCTAGAGCCTTCATCCAATAGTTGATGGAAGCAGAAGCAGACACCTGTAGCTAAGCACTGAGCCTAACTCCTGGAATCCAGTTGCAGAGGGGTCAAGACCATGCTGGGAAAACCCACAGAAACAGCTGACCTGAGCAAGTGGGAGCTCATGGACACCAGTCTGACAGCTGGGGAACCAACACAGGACCAAACCAGGCCCCCTGAACGTGGGCATCAGTTAGGAGCACTGGGCAGTCTATGGGGCCTCTGGCAGTGGAACCAGGATGTATCCCTAGTGCATGAACGGACTTTGGGAGCCCATTTCCCATGGAGAGATACTCTCTTAGCCTAGATACACAAGGGAGGGGTCTAGGCTCTGTCCCAAATGACTTGACAGATTTTGATGATCCCTCATGAAAGTCCTCACCCTCCCTGGGGAGTGGATTGGGGATGGGATGGGAGGGTTGGTGGGGGTCATGGGAGGATGGGAGGGAGAGAAAACTGGGACTAATATGTAAAATAAGAGTGTTTCTAATTTAAATAAAATTTATTAAAAAAGAGGCTGACTCAGTGTAAGGAAACAGATCAGTAATTGGCATATCCTCTGTTATTCTTTCTCTTTTTCTTTTTCAATCTTGGTTCTTCTTGGTACTTGCTTGTGAGACAAGTCAATGCTAGTGTTCAATGCAATATCCTCCTGCCTCTTGAGAACAGGAATTACAGGCCTGGACCACAACCCTTTTGCTCATGATGGGGCTTCATTCTAGTACATCTAGGAAGAAGGAAGAACTTGTGAGTTATCTTCCTCATGAAATGTATTTAACCCAGACCCCAATCCCAGTCGGCTTCGGCTTGCCTTGTCCACAACGGACATGTCGATGAGTCCTACCCCTGCAGCCGGCAGCAATGGCGCATTTCCGTGGTTCTGCGATGAAGAGGCCTCTGCCTCGCCTTCACCATCACCCATCCCGGCACCATGAGACTTGGGAGTTAAAGTCAGGATGACCTTCAGGGCTCGAGCTGCCTTCTGGGCCAGTTCAGCCTCTGAAGTCTGCGGAAGGAAGCTCCTTGGACAGCGCCTTCAGTCAGTTGAAGGCTGTGATAGCATCTCTGCTTCTCACCACACACTATGAAATCTGTCGCTGTGTGAGGCTAAGAGACCGGTACAGGTGCTGCCTGCCGTTAGCCCTTTCTGGAGTTGACGTGAGGGGAGAGGAGGCAACCACAAAACAGCTTCAGAGCGTCTTCTTGTGAGCGGCTTCCCTCAGAGACACACGGAGGCTGAGTGTTTGCAGGGATGCACTCGGAAACAAGCATTGGGTGTTGGCCAAGTAAACTGTTTCCACCACTGCTTCTTAATGTTTTATTTATGCCCCCTTGCTATATATTCATTTTATTTTCACTGGCTGAGAAGTAGTTTTTGAAAAACAAAAACAAAAACCTCCCAAGGAAGATACACGTATTATAAAGAATGCTGACTTTTGAAAAATCCCAAGGTTAGATTTATTATGAAAAATACTGTTGTTTAACTGAGGCAAGGAGCCATATCATCCAGAAGAAAGATCAACTAGAAAAGTTGAAATCTGCCAGGAGTTGGTGGCGCACGCCTTTAACCCCAGCACTCGGGAGGCAGAGGCAGGCGGATCTCTGTGAGTTCGAGGCCAGCCTGGTCTACAGAGTGAGTTCCAGGACAGCCTCCAAAACAATAGAGAGACCCTGTCTCGCAAAAAAACAAAAAAAAACAAAAAACAAAAAAACAGTTGAAATCCAAAGAGTGAAAGTGTTACTGTGATTTCTATCGATCTTACCTTAGCTGTCTTTTCTCATATCACTGGGGCATCTGCACATTGATGGCTCCAGCAGCTCAATTAGGAAGTGACGCCAAAGTGTTAATGGCATAGAACTAAAGCATAAAGAACACTGACCCTTCGATACGTCCACCATCTTCACTCTGACTGCAAATGGACAGCTGTGGCTGGCATACAATAAAGATTTCCCTTTGTCATCAGTTGCAGAGATCAGATGATGAGAGGAGAGTCTCTTGGCGATTCGTAATGGTGGGTAAGGGAAAATCTGTAAAGGGCCTCTCAGCGTGGGCTCCGTTCTAATTCTGTGCCAGAAGTATCAAATTCTTTGTCGTAGGGCCATCCTGTGCATTGCAAGATGTTTAGCAATGCCTCTAGCCTGTACCCACTGGCAGAAACCTTCCTCCCATGTTGTGAAGACCGAAAATGTATCTTCGTATTGTCAAATGTGGTTTCCTTCCCACACTGACTGTACTGTCTGAGAAGCGTGAAGCTAGGCTTTTGCACAACTTTTACTGGGTTTTATAGACATTCAGAAGCCACAAGGAGTGTCTGCTGCAACCAACGATTCTGTTGCTAGTGCACACCGTCTGTATCTTACTGAATTTTTTTTAATAATCTTTTTTTTCTGTCTTGGAAAATTTGTTCTCAAGAATGCTTACTTTTACCACATTGAAACAATAGACCAAACCACATACAAAAAGCAATGATGAAAGCGAGTTGTAACTAACGCAGAACACTAATATTAAACTGTAGCTAGTAGTGTTTGTGTGCTGAAGACCACAAGCTCAAAGATCTTCTCCTTCTTTAGAAGAGAGATTAAGCAGAGATTAGTAGGGGCCAAAGCTGTCGTACACAGAGAGGTTTTTCTTCCCAAGGCAATCAGGATGACTGAACAGCTGGAAGGAGATGGGTGCCCATGTGTTTTGATTGATTACTCTTTAATTCCCTGCCTTTATGCCTCCTAAAGTTATTTTGGTTAGAGATCTGACCTTTTGAATAATGAGGTCCTAGGTAATGTCTGCTGGCTGTGTGTGTTGTCATAGTGAAGGACTTGCAAGTATATGCTTTACTGGTAATAAGACAGCAGCAATAAATCTAATTCAAGATAGACATGAATTGAATAAATGAATAAATAAATAAAATTATTTTTACATAGCCTGTTATGTTTCATAAGTGTAATTCTGCTGGAGAGGGCTGTCAGAATTTCTAATGGGCATATTATTAATTTGGTTCTTACATTATGTAAGGTTTAAACTTTCTTTTTGCTTTGTAAGCCTAGTGAGCTTACTAAGAAGAAGGAACATGGTCCAACTAATTTCTTTTATATGTATAGGTGTATGAATTTAGGTGTATGTTGGCCTTTGCTGCTCCTGTTAAGTAATTTTAGGTAGAGATCTGGTTTCCTTGCAGATAGAATGAAACAATTCATCTTTATTTTATATACTCCATTCCTAAGGTGAAATTGGCTTTTACTTTGGAAATATTCAATATTCAGAGTCAACGAAGTTACAACTTTGAGTTTAACATTGATTTTATGAAAGTGAATCCAGTTTTGATTTCATACTTCCTAATGTTCTTATTTAACAAATGGATGGTTAAGGAATTATGCACCATAAGTAAGGCACCTAATTAAACCTACTACAGAAATGGTGTTTCTCTGTGTGCATTTTGTGACTACAGATCTTATTAATATTTTGCTTAGAAGTCTTTTGGTCGTACCACAATGCAGGGTTCCCGTTTTTATAAGAGGATTCACACATGTGAAAGCCCATCTTGCCTTTGACTTTTTACTGCTCTTATTCATCATAAGAATTATGAGAATATAGACCTTTTATGCAACCAACATTAGGAAGACATTGAAAGAAAAAAATAAACTAATACAAGAGAGAAATATAAGAACCATATGTCCTGAAACTCACTCTGTAGACCAGGTTGGCCTTTAACTCAGAGATCCACCTGCCTCTGCCTCCTGAGTGCTGGGATTAAAGGTGTGCGCCACCATGCCCAGCAATCTGTCATACAGAGTAGCTTGGGGATATGCTCTTAACTGCTGAAGCATCTCCCGACCCCCACCTCTAATATACTTTAATTGCCCCTGCTTACTGACATATACCAACTATGTATTAACTATATTTTCTGTATACTCTGTTCATCTCAGGATGGTCTAATGAAGGTCCTTTATATGGAGACCCTTTTGGAATAACTAATCTTTTTTTTAAGTGTGTGTGTATGTGTGTGTGTGTGTACATGTGTGCACCCTGTCCTTTAAGAGAGTCTATCGCTGAACCTGGCACTCACCAGTCAGGTGCATTATGTAGTCAGCAAACTCCCGGAGGCACTCTGTTTCTGCTTCCCCAGCAGTGGGGCTACAGACTTGGGTGACCACACCTGGCTTTATCATGTAGATGCTGGCGATGGATTCAGACTCAGGCTCTCATGCTTGTCTGACACATGACACTTGAACTACCGAGGCATCTCCGCAGTTGCTGTGTTAGTAATCTTGTAAAACAGAATTGCTTACCCCCTATTTTGAATAGACCAGTCATAGGTGGATAGTATATGCCATTTGGGAACCTGTGCCCGGAAACATTTTATTGGATGATGAAGAAATGAATTATAGTTGTAAGTACACACCAAATAAAGTTCTTTATTTGCATTTAAAAAGCACTCTTCAGGGGAGCAGTTTTAAACTGCATAAACAGACCAAAATGTGCACAGAAAAGAAATGCTATTTTGCAAAGTGTGTTTTTGTACAGAAGGAGGAAGTGGGTACCTATGTGTGCTTGTTGTGCGTTTTTTACCCGATGAGGGCTTTGATAAGAATCTACTGCCATTGCAATAAAAAACTCAGAGAAGAAAACAAAAAGAGTGAAGGAATATAGCTTGCACATTAGGTGGAGGGTAAGTGAATTCAGTAATGACGATGACGGTCAAGTTTTGATGAGGAAATAAAAGGAGAAAGGTTCTTTTGTTTGTTTGCAAGAGCCTGAGTGTTGATTAAATGACTCGATTCATGAAAAATTTTTCTCTTACCTGGCTTTGGCAGCTCAAGGGATTGGCCTGAATGTTCCCAGAAATATTCCTGGGCAGTGCTTAGAGAATTACAGGCACTAGAACCAGGATATTAAGCTTGGCACTGCTAATAAGGTGCATGGTCGTCACCTGGGAAGTAAGTAAGTCATGCTTCAAGGCTTCATGGCCGAAAGATTCAGCAGATATGAATGTTTTCTATGAAAAATAAAAAGAGTTAGAGCGGACTGACTTATGCCATGACGGGTAGACAGAACTTGACTGTTAAAAACCAGAACACGGGCTGGGCAGTGGTGGCGCACGCCTTTAATCCCAGCATTCGGGAGGCAGAGGCAGGCGGATCTCTGTGAGTTTGAGGCCGGACTGGACCAACAGCCTCCAAAACAATACAGAGAAACCCTGTCTCATAAAACAAACAAACAAAAAACCCAAACAAACCAACAAAGACAGAACACGGAAGAAAGGAGAGGGCAAATTTATAATCATGGCCACACATTTGTTGTCTCCTACAAGGCGGACAGCATTTGAATGACTTCTCCCTCCTTCAAGTCCTGTGTATTGTTCAGTCGAGACATTTGATCAGCATAAATTTTACGGTTCTTAACTTGGTCTACTTTACTTGTTGCATGGTCTTACAGGGACAGTTGCTACTAAGGGATTCTGTGGGATTTGGGACTTCAGCATCTATACAGAGTCATTCTTTAATTATGGTGTTGGTTGAAGTTAATTCTTTTTTAATGTAATATTTTTAATGATTTGATACATGCATACAATGTATTTTGATCATATTCACCCTTCTCATCTCTCCATCTCGTCCCGGATCCGTTCCCTGCTTCCCTGCCTTTCCTACTGTTCTTGATCAGGATCTAAGTATGTTTCTACTTACTTATTCCAGTGACTCTTTCCAGAGCTCCCTGCCATGACAGTCACTGAGAAAACAAACTTATCAAATTCAAAAGACCAGTCTGGCCTGGAGTGCTCAGTCATAACAAACCGCTAGAGATTTCTTCTGCAGAGGACACAGTTTCAGTGGCTCCTTGGGGGGTTCTGGACCCCTCCTGTCCTTCCTTTAATGTGAACACACAAGCTAATTAAAATATTCAATGAGATGAGCTTGTGCTTACCTGCACACAGCCCACAGCCAGTGCTGAACTGAAAAACATAACAAGGGCTTTTCATTCTAGAGTGCGCCTAAGTGGGAATCTGGGAGATCATCCATCCGTCCCAGAAAACCAACACCGCTCTGTAAACCACCGAGATGCAGAGGAAGTGGAGAGGCAGGTCTGCCTGAGAGTGCTGTCCTCAGCACGGGCTGGCGGAAGCGGAGATCCTCAAAGCAGATGGTTACACAGGCAGCTACTCAGGATGGCTCTCAGGCGCTGCTCCAAGAGGCGGCTCTGGGACAGTTGAGTGGGCAAAAGCGACCAAGACAGCGACAAGCAGGATAGAGTCGCTACCTGGCAGCTAATGCTTCTTTGGATGTAAAACCGGTCCTCAGGGTCGCCTCTCAGAGAAGGGTGGTGGGCCCTTCAGCCTTGCAGTTAACTTAGATCGTGCACGTGAAGCACATAGCTCCACGCCTACTATGTGGACCAAACGCCACTCTCTAGATGGGGGTGGGGTAGACACGGACACAGAGGGCGATGGCTCCACATTGGGCGCGGGCAGGATTTGTGTCTTACCAGGTCCAGAGTCTTTTTGGAGGCTGGACTTCGGCTTGCCTGCTGGCCTCGTTTCCCAGCACTCCTCTTTCTCATTACCGGTGTGAGATGTTGACCAGGACCTTGACATGACTCTATTGTCTGTCATATACCCCTGCTACCATTGCGGAATGTTCCCCACCGGTGTCGTCTTACAAAAGGTTGGACCTTGAAGCAGTTTATTTACACCTTGGCTGAGTGGACTTGTCACGAGCTTTGTATTTCTGTGGGGTGGGCATGAACCAGTTTGGGCCCAAAGGGTACTTCTCTTGATCGCCCCTCGGCAACAGTCGCCATGCCTCCCAGGTGGAGAGAACTTTCCCAACTTGTGCAGAATCTCATAGTTTTCTGAGTTCTTGCCTACAGAGCTTGTGTGACTGCCGCCAGCGGCTGGTCTCTTTGCCACCAGAGAGTCTGCTCACCGGGCAGAGGGCTTCCATTATTTGCAATCTTTTACACACCAGTCCTTCAGCCTAACTCCTGCTCCACTTAAGTGCTTAGGAGATGTTTCTGGAATATCATATGGAATGCATATGATACAGGAATGTGGCAGGGAGTTTCAGGAAAAAGGCCATATTTGAGTCTCCTTTCTTTCAGGGAATTTTCCTTATGGCAACTTCTTGCTATCCCGGAACAGTGCAATATATTATTCTGATGATGGTTTCCCTTCTCCCAACTCTCAGATCCTCTTTTCAACATTCATCTGCCTGTAGGCTGCTGTTTGCCTAGCCTCTGGACTGTCTCCCCATTTGTTGCTGTGTCTCCAATACCCAGCACATAGAGAACACTTACTGAAGATTTGTGGAGTAGTGAACCACCTGTACCAATAGGATTTCCACAGCTTAATCCTCTTGAACCTTAGGGGCTCTGATCCATATCAACCTACTGTATCCTGCAGGATTCCCCTCTTTGAAGAGTCAGGGTAAGGATGACCTTCTAAGGGTGACCATTGTTGTATGCTTGTGTTGGGAGGCAGACTCAGCCTACCAGCCTAGGGTGTCCCATAAGACCCCCTCTTTGAAATGTCAGAGTAACTGTGGCCTTCCACATGGTGACCTTGGTTGTTTTCTCGTGTTGGGAAACAGAGTGGCTCTCAGAGTAAGTATGTCTGGAAGCTCCAAAGTCTTACAAAATGTTGGAGGACCCTTGAGTAGTTTTATTCTGATTTTGTGCTTTCTGACTTAAATTTGATAAATTTTGTGCCTTTGAGTGAACTACACAAATGTTTACAATGGTGTATTTCTAAGATGAATTTAGCAAGAAGGTATATTTCCTGGTCTGTATTTAAAGTGAATTCTTAACAAAGCTTGGCTTACACTGGTTTGTGACTCTATGACCAGTTAGCAATGTCCTGAAACACATGTTCTTGTGACACATTCCCCAGCCCCAGTAGGAGAAGGCATAGCCCGTGAGAGGGTCCCAAAGAAGAAAAGAGCATAGATAATCTATTCTATGTCTGTAGAGATTGGGAGATATTGAAAAGACATCAAGTTGGTACTTCTTCAAAGAACTAAATCAGTTCTCAACGTTCAAGTGCAATCATTATCTTCATGATGCTAATGCGGCTTGAAGTTATTCTGAAACCTTGAGTGTTCCCACTTTTATTTTGACAACCAGAAACTTGTGTGGGATGAATAGGATTCCAAGGGACAAAGGAGGCCACCTTGGTTAGGCATGCTTCTTCTTTGTTTTTAATCCAGTTACATCTCATCTCTGGGCCCTCTGATTCTCTTTATCTTCTCTCCATTCCTCCAGAGCCTACACTCTTAAATGATCTGTGTGTCTGTGATACAGAATGGATGCTTTTTATCTCCCCACACGTGTTGGAGCGTAGGCCTCAGTGCTCGCAAGCCTGTGCACGACACAGGGATAGGTAATTCATGTTGTACAGGGCGTTGAGAATAGGCCCTCTTGCTGGGAACAAGAGGACTCACGTGCCCTTTCCTCTCCCTGTCATTTGAGGACACAGAGACAAGACAGACATCTGCGGGCCAAGCCTCACAACAGCCAATATGGCAGCCGTTAGCGGGTCCTGCTTTTTCCAGAACCACAGAGGAAAATGCCTGTTGTTTACAGGGTCCCCGTCTGTGATATTCACCACAGCAGCTGGGGCAGACTAAGGCGTCTCTGGGCCCCCTCCTCCTCTGAAGCCTGCCCTTTCCTTTGCCATTAGGGAACGCAGGCCAGAAACCCACTTCCTTATGGTACGGTCTCCATGTGCTGTGTCTAGGGAAACTAGTGCTGGATATGAGTTAATTGCTTCCGCACATTTGCCTTTACTGTTTGCTTTCATATAAAAAAAGAGAGAGAAGCCATTTCTAGCCCTCTGCCACCTTCGAGGACCCTAGATGAGAACACTTCTGTGGTCACATTCCTTCTGTTTCTTTCTGAGTGTCACGCTGCGCATCCGTACCTGTTGGCTTTAGAAGCGCCGTTGCCTGCCAGCTCCTGGTATATTATTTCCTCAGCAGCTGGCACGGGATTTTTTCTGGTGCCAACTGAAAGCTCAGCTATTAAAAAATATAAAAAAAAGCTTGGCCCATCTCTTGAGCATCATATGCTCCATGAGGACTCAGATCCAGCCTTCTGGCACAGATCACATGATCATCTTGGGCACCTCTTTCAGAGCTGAGAACCCAGTGTTCCTCTGGTTCCCAGCTACATTTTTTTTCACCCACCTGTTTCACAGCAAGTTCCCACCATCCAAACTCTGGTCCGCTTGTGGTCAACCGAGGGCTAGCTACCTGCATTTTTCTTGGTCTTGGAGAGAATTTTTTAGCCTGGTAGGTTTTCCCTTCTCCCTGTCTCTCTCTAGCACCTTCTCTGACTGCTGCCACCAGTTGTATGCCTTACATTGTACATTTCCGTGAATAATTCATACTCCTTATGCAAATGAATAGCTAACACACAGCACTGAAGCCGGTGTGGTTTTGAAAGAGCATGAGATAAGTCAAGGAAGCAGATGCCAGTTGGGAGGTAGGAGGAATTCTGAAATCAGTGAAAATAACCGCCTTCAGCGTTTGAAAGAAAGACCTGCGGCAGGGGCCCCCGTTCAGCCACACGTGAACAGGGTCACGTAAGGCAAGTCTTCATGGAGTCTCCATGTCATCTGTTAACAGGGGATGGCAGATGAGTGACGTCAGTGTGCTAAGTTATGCCTCACCCCGATTGTAGTGCATATCATGGGTGTTAATTCTGGACTGTTTCTCTGTAAAGGCTGAGGGACTGTTGGCGGTTGGCTGCATGATCTGTCAACTGTGTCCAATGATGCCAGAGCCCTGGAAATGTGCTGGTGGTTGTCTGCGGCTTTTAAGTGAACTGTCTGGAAGTGCAAGCCCTCTGAGGATCTCAACTCCTGTCCTCCCAGTGGAGGTACATTCTCCATCCAGCATTTCTGAGAGGGTGACCACTGCTCTTTGCATTTCATATAAGGAAAAGAAAGTGCAGTATAACCTTAAGGTTTTCTGGAAACTCCTGCAGATAAAAAAACTGGGGCAGTTGGGTGGTTTAAAATAACTGTTGTCGGTGGTTCCTTCTATATGTTTTTTTTAAAGCTTTCTGAGAATGTTAAAATTAGAAAATATTAATCTTCTTGTTGCTTTGAGATCTTATTTGCACTAACACTTTATCAAAGATTCATTAATTTTTTGTTTAGAATGATGTATCCTTCACTAGCATGTTAAATAGCAAGAGTTAGAATAGCTACAGCTTGCCTTTATTTGAGAAATAAGATCAAGAGCCTTGGAAAGCTTTGAAGGATCTTTGTTTTTAACCCCATATATACTAAGCAGTATTGAAGGTCTCTGGGCATTAGTAAGGATAAGTAATGTAAAAGAGACTTTTTACCCTTGGCAACCCTGCTAACTAGACCTAGAGATTGTTTTTCTCTAACTTAGGACTCAAAGGGGGACTCAAGCTTGGTTTCCAGTTTCATCAGATGTTTCTTTTTTCTTTTTCTTTTTCTTTTTTTGGTTTTTTGAGACAGGGTTTCTCTGTGGCTTTGAAGGCTGTCCTGGAACTTGCTCTTGTAGACCAGGCTGGTCTCAAACTCATAGAGATCCGCCTGCCTCTGCCTCCCTAGTGCTGGGATTAAAGGCGTGCGCCACCACCTCCTGGCTCATCAGATGTTCCTTTAGAAACTGCATTTGCTTGTCTTTGTTTTCTGGTGGCGGGATTTCTTTGTACCATGGAAGAAAACTAATGACTAGATACCCTGACTAGGAAAAGAAGGGGTGTGGAGAGCAGGTAAGCAGGGGCTGTCTCACTCGGAGTCACATCTGTGAAGGGGAGTTGCAGTGATCGATAGCACAGGCTCCAGAGATGTCTTCTGTTCTCATGCTCTGTACCTGTGTTGGCTGTAGAGCAGTTGAAAGACTAAAAAGTGAGGCTTCAGACCACACAGAATAAACCAGGAACTCCAACAGATGGTCACAGACTTCCTGGGGGAGTTCACAAGATGTAAAAACACCTACTAACTGTCCATTGTTAGCGAATCTCAAATTATAACAGGCCATATATGTCGCTGTAAAATAAACCGCATGCTTGATGAGGGCATAGGTAACTATTTGTTGTGGAAGGTACTTGTAAGAGAAACTGGCAACCCAGGTGAGTCAGCAGCTTTCCCAGACCGGACTGGAAACCCTAAAGAGAGCCTGTGTCTCTCCTGCACAGCCTTTATTACCACATCCACATGTGTCTCCAGCCACCCCTAAAGTGGGCATGGTCAGCGGCACAGGTATCTAAAATCTATCTCTACAGACACACACACACACACACACACACACACACACACACACACACACACACACACACACACACGATGGGAGATGCCATTCTGTAAATCTTCTCTTATTGGTTGTTAAATAAAACACTGTTGGCCAATAGGAAAGCAAGATAGGTGGGACTAGGAGTCAAGCAGGATTCTGGGAAAGAGAAACATAAGGAGTCACCATGTAGCCGCCATAGGGGTAAGAAGTCCAGACCCTTTCTCTAGATGGGTTAAATACTTAAGTCAGAGCTAGCCAGGAAGAAATAAACAAAGGCCAACAGCTTCATAATTAATACAACGTCTTGTGTGTTATTTGGGGACTACAATGTGGCAGAGCCCAGAGCCAAAGCAGCTGGCAAGGAAAAGGCTTCACTCAACCCACACACACACACACACACACACACACACACACACACACACACACACACACAATGGAAATATTAAGTACACAAAGTAGGGATATATTTTATCGAGGGAAAAATCACTTACATGAGAAGCCAAGAAAACCGAGAACCAAAGTTCCACTCGTTGCTCTCCAAGGCTGCACCAGAACCCAAAAAGAGAGCGTCTCCTTTCCCCTACCTCTTTTATCCCCTGTACATTGCACGTACCTGTGACCACGCCCAACAGGTGTGGTCAGTGCTATGGGTATGTAAGATCTCTCTCTACAGTTTCCCTTTTAGTCTAAAGAAAAGATTTAGACTTAAAACTAGTGTCAATATATAAAATGTCTCAAACATATATAAAGCATATATACATAGAGGATGATAACGATACACAGTAAGGCGTATTATGATAAACTATAAATCATCAGAAGATATAACACGCATGCGTGCGTGCACGCACACACGCACGCACACACACACACACACACACTGACTGAGTTTCTTGTCCTGTCACCCTTCTCGGGCCCCAAATAAACACACGGAGACTTATATTAATTATTAAACTGTTGGCTGATGTCCAGGGATTCTTATTGGCTAGCTCTGTCTTAATTTTTAACCCATAACAACTAATCTATGTGACTTTTATCTTACCAGACAATGCCTGGTGTGTCCTATCCTCCTGGTCTCTACATGGCCTCTCCTCATAGCACCTCCCTCTGCCTTCTCTCCCCGGAATTCTCCTCGTCTCCTGGCCCCACCTGTCTTCCTGCCTCTGTTAGCCAATGAGTGTTTTGCTCATCAACCAACAAGGGAAACATATACACAGAAGGAGTTGCACCATCATCTCCTCTTTTCTGTCTAAAATAAAAAATGTTTTAACTTTAACCGTAAAATTATGTGTAACAAAACAGCTATCAAGTGAGAACTATAGTCAACAATATTTAGCCCATTAACATTTGGCAAAATTTAAAGGAAATAGTCTATCATCTGTCTTTGTGTGTCTAAAGCTTTATGTGTAACTTACCTTTTATCATAACTAAGGAAAACCATAACCATAACTATCTGTCTTCAACTCCATCAAAGACCGCTGGAGGATAATACATAATTCTAGAATTCACACACACACACACACACACACACACACACACACACACATGCATATATGTAATCTGTGAAATGTAAATATTCATTCCCCTCTTACAATATTATTATGGATTTTGAAAAAGGATAAATTTTGTGGCTGTTTGCAAATTATGTTCTTATTTGTTAAGGAAAAATTTCTATGAATCCTACATATTTTTATTTGAAGAATAACGATTTTCTTTACTAATAACTAAACTTCAGATATTTGTTTTTCCCTGATTTTTTCCCCACCTTTTCTCCAAAAATATAGTCTAGACAACTGTATTGCATTTGTTGTCATGTTTCCTGCGGTTCTACTTTCCTTATGAAATCGTTAGTCTCAAGCAACGCCGGACAAACTGCTGTATGGTAGCTGCAAATTTGGACTTGTCTGTTGCTTTTCACAATAAACTGGGGTCTTGAGCTTTGGAAAAGAGTTGTCACACGAGTGAAGTGCCCTTCTTGTGGGTCTTCTCTCAGGGGACGTGGTATCTCCAGTCACGGAAATAACCTGCACAGCTTGCTGGGTTTGCCTAATGTGTGGTCACTACTTACCCCTGTCTTTATTTAATGTAGCATTTAGAGTGAAAGGGAAGTTCAGATCCACTTCCTGGAAGGAGAGTAGCTGCATAATCTATGCGTATTTGCTGCGTGAGAAATTGGGAAGTGCCATTTTATGAATAGTAAATTCACGTACATACATACATATATATAAATGAATCTCTAAAGTCACCTTAAAAAAGTTATAGAATATAACCAATATATTGTTATAGAATATCACCAATGAACCACACCAGTGGCAATTAATTGATCTTCGTTGTCAATGTGACTGGAGCTGTGTGACCCCCAAAGGGGATCCCCGACCCGCAGGGATGAGGTGATGAGGGTCGCTACTAATTTGGTGGGTCTTCACGAGCAGATCCGATCTTAAAAGTAAACTTCAAGAGGTTAAGTAAAACAGACTCAAGACAATCTTTGCTGATCAAGAGTGTTTATTTTTGGGGTGAGATGGTTCTTATAGGAAGAGAATCTCAGGGGACGGTACAAGCATGCCAATCAAGTGTCAACTCAAATATACACCAAATACGGTAAAGATGAAGCTGTAATTTTCCATCAGTTGCATTCCACAAATGCTTGTCAGCGTAAGTTAGGTGCAGGAATTAGGGAGGGGTAAAAGGTATTCAAAGGAACACATTAACCCTTTGCCAACAAAGGCAATTGTTCTATAAGGGTTACTTCCGCCTATCATTGTGGTAAAAGCATCCAAAGGAACACATTAACCCTTTGCCAACAAAGGCAATTGTTCTATAAGGGTTACTTCCCCCTGGCTAGGCGGGTGGGCTGCCCTGTGTAAATTTAACTTTTGTGGTTAACTTTTTCCTTTGTCTCAAGGGCATGTGTGCCCGCAGTCACGTAGGCAGAAGGCCAAGAAATGGCTGACAGACTCCATTTTGTTCAAGGTTCTAGCAGTCCCCAACAGAGCTGAGCACCAGTGTTTTCTGTCCCTGCTTTCTGACCATGTGTGCAATGACGCTCCCGTTGACTGTGTGTGCAATGACACTCCTGTTGACCGTGTGTGCAATGACACTCCTGTTGACTGTGTGTGCAATGACATGCTTTCTTACCTTTATGGGTTCCATCCTCACACCGTGAGCCAAAGTAAACTGCTTTTTTTTTTTTTTTTGAGTTTCCTTTATGGAATTATTTGGTTACAATAAGAAGAGAAGAAACACCAGTGCAGTGCCAGTGAGAAGACTTAAGTTATTGCCCCTGGAATCTTCAGCTTCCTTGCAACTGTTGAAGATGATGCTTTAAGTCAAGGTGTGGAGTCTGGAGGTCTGCTCGGCCTTGGTTGGGGAATATCAACTTGGCAGTGGGAACTTTGCCTGCGTTGAGGTTGGTCTGCTGCAGCTATCCACGGGAAGACAAAGGGGCTCTGATGCGGGCTGTTCCACACCAACTCTTATCTCCTGTCATTCCCAAGCGGCAGCCTCAACCATGCCAGTTCTTCCATGGGGTACCGCCTCCGTAATCACCACCTACTTTACTTTCCCTCCTAGAATCTCGAGACGTGTTCTGGATTTCTCCTGTGTTCCTACTAATAGCACAAATCCTCTCTCACTGAACAGGTGTACCCTTCTGGGCAAGACCCACCTCCTTTTGAGCCTTGCCCAAGTCATGGTATCGTGAGGTTATTGTGTACATTCAGTGAGGTCATGTGCTGGAAAGTTCTTAGTGCAGTTTCTTCACGTGTCACACACATGCAGTCCTTGTTGCCATGTGTAGTTCCCATCTCCAGTACATTTAATCCACTTGCCTCTTTGATGTGCTTCTGAGACCTTTTAGTTCGGTTATTTGGAGCTCCTTCCCGGATTGCCAGACTTCCCACTCGGCTCCCGAGACGGTGCTCCCCAGGTCAGGCTTGATTTTGTCCCTTCACAGCTTCACATTCTTTGGTCCCACGTGGTTTGGGGATCCCCCTGTTCACAACCAGCTTCCCTGCTCCTCCGGTTTCTCTCACGCCACATCTGCATTCTCAGCCTGGAGCTCAGCTCTTCTAGCTATTTTTCTGCATTAAGGATAGGTCATGGCCGGGCGGTGGTGGCGCACGCCTTTAATCCCAGCACTCGGGAGGCAGAGGCAGGCGGATCTCTGTGAGTTCGAGGCCGGGCTGGACCGATAGCCTCCAAAACAATACAGAGAAACCCTGTCTCGTAACCCCCCCCAAAAAAGGATAGGTCATGCTGTCTCATGTAGAGTACAACCTCTCTGTTATTCCATATCTCCAAGCTATGCACACACAGGGACGGGGGGGGGCACAGACAGACAGACAGACAGAGAGACAGAGACAGACAGGGACAGAGAGAGACAGAGATGACAGAGATACAGACAGGAACAGAGAGAGAGGGGGGGGAGAGAGAGTCCAGACCCTACTTTATAAGTATCTTTCCCTTCCTCAGGATAAGATAAATGGTATCATCTTAGGAAACCCTGTTTGACTTAGAGGCAGGCAACCTTACATATACATTTCCTGTTCCATCTGCTGCAAGAGCCTGTCTGCTTTAACAGTTGGACTCATATAAGATTTCTAGTTCCTATATGTCTTCACAGTCCCTAGTGTATGTTAACTAAAAATATTTAGAGTGTGGTAAGAGACTTTTCCCGGCCCACTGAGACAGGCATGGGGATCACTGTTTGGAGTCTGGTGGCTGAGCAGACAGACAATCGGCTCAACTCTGAATGTAGCATGAGCGAGTGGGAAGTTATTCCCAAGGAGTGTGGCCGGTGGCTGGAGAGCCCCTGAGGTATCAGGGATAAGAGGAATTCCGGCTCAGCAAAGACTGCTGGAATCTGCGTCTTCTTCATTTCGACTCCGACAGTTTTTCCTCACTGAAAATGCTGTTTTCAGAAACTTGGATTTCAGCCATTCCTGTCTTTTCCTCCTACAGCTTTCCTAAATTATTTCAGAATACAAAATTGCATATCTACAAGATGCCGCTACAGATTCTGATGGTAAAATGTTCACTGTCTTCTACTTTATGTATTGCATTCATTTTGGAGCAAGCAAGGATGTCTCAACCGCAATAAATATCATTAAACACTTGACAACATCTTGCATATGACCTAGTTCCCATTCTGGACAGTGTTCCCACTGGGGAATCCTTGTCACTCAGATGTTCTGACATGCCAGCTCAGAATCCCGGATGCCTGACACCCTGCATCTTGTTCCAGTCTGGAGTGATTTGGACTGAGATGCTAAATTTATGCAATTCAACTGAAGAAACTAGTCAAACACCTAATGGCCTACCAGTTTTCAAAAGAATATCTACATTAAAATATAGGATAAACTAAATCCCTCCTTGAATGCTCTTTCTGACTTTAGCAAATTGAGCATTAAAGCAGATGGATTGATTAATATACTGCTATAATATTTATATGCAGTAATATATTAGTCAATATTATGTTGCAAGCAGTTAATACTTTCATGGGGCTTGTATGAGTCATGAAATCAACTTTGATTTCTTTTATCTAAGGACAATATTGATCCTCCAACTATATATTTTAGTTTTATTTATAGTATAGCATAATAATATAAATGTACTATCTGTATTTATTCTTAAGGTCAGTTAGGGATGCCAGCACTTGGTTTGCATCAAATATGTCGCAAATATAGTTTCCTTTCTGTTGCCACGCTAAACACATTGAACAAAAGCAACTTAGGGAAGTGTATTAATTTCTGTTTTACTGCTGTTATAAAATACCACAACCAAAGCAACTCATAAAGGGAATCCTTTGATGGACTCATGGTTTCAGAGGCTTGGAGTCCCTGGTGACCGAGTAAAGGCACATTCACTTCTAGATCCACAAGCAGGAAAGAGAGGACAGAGGGGAGACCTCAGCATCAACCTCCACGGCCACACCTCCTCCAACCAGGCCACACCTCCTCCAACCAGGCCACACCTCCTCCAACCAGGCCACACCTCCTCCAACCAGGCCACACCTCTTTATCCTTCCCAAACAGTCCCACCAGCCGGGGACCAACAATTAAAACACACGAGCCTATGGAGTGCATGCTTATTCAGACTCCCCACAGAAAGGCAAGGCTTTATTTCCGTTTACAGACTGCATCCATCACTGAAGGAATTCAAGACAGGAACTCGGGCAGGAACTTGAAGTAGACTCCTTCGCGCAGTGGTTCTCAGCGTTTCCAATGCTGAGACCCTTTTACACAGTTCGTCTTGTGGGTGGCCACGAGTCATAAAATTATTTCTGTTGCTTCTTTGTAGCTGTAGTTTTGATACTGTTCCGGGTGCTGTAGTTTTGATACTGTTCCGGGTCACAATGTACGTACCTGATATGCAGAGTATCTGAAAAGTGACCCCCTGTGAAAGGGCCGTTTGACCCCTGAAGGGGTCACGACCCTCGGCTTGAGAACTGCTGCCTTAGAGAATGCTGCTTGGTGGTTGACTTGCAGGTGCACCTGTGTGTAGGTAGCATCGTTATGTGACCCGGGCAACTTTCAGAGAGAATGGTGCTGCCCACAGTGGGCCAGGCTTTGGAGGTCAGTCAAGAGACAAGACAGTACCTTGCTGACGTGACTGGCGCACGCAGGCCAGTCTGACCTGTGGCTTCCTCGGTGGGAATTCCGTCCCCAGACAGCTGGGATATGGAAAGGTTGGAAGCTAACTAGGACGTGCATACTCTTGTCGTTTCTTCCTACACCCAGTGTTTCCACCAGCGTGGCTGGTATGTTGGCAAGCAAAGTTTAAACTACTTTACCTGATAAAACATTTGTTTGCTTTTAGATTTTTGAGACAGGGTTTCTCTGTGTAGTCCTGGCTGTCTGGGAACTCACTGTGTAGACCAGGCTGGCCTCAAACTCAGAGATCCGCCTGCCTCTGCCTCTCTAGTGCTGGATTAGAGGCGTGCACACCTCCCGAGTACTGGATTAGAGGCGTGCACACCTCCCTAGTGCTGGATTAGAGGCGTGCACATCTCCCGACTGCTGGATTAGAGGCGTTCGCCACCACATCTAGCTCAAGATAGCTACGTTTATTTACTGTTGCCAACAACAGGAAAGATGGCAACAGTGTGGCTTTTCTTATTGTGGCCGGGCTATAGCTAAGCTTGTGATAGGGAATGGGCGTGCTGCTACGTGAGTGCCTTCCTCTTCCTGCCCCAACCCCATGGCAGCTCAATTACTTCCTGTCAACTTCAGCTCCACCCACCTCCAGCTTGTGACTAGTTTTTTAACGTCGTTAAAGACTGAAAATCTTGTTCTACTTGGTTCCTGCCTCCCAAATTCTCTGTTTTTCTTTTCTTTCCTTTTTAAATCTTTTTTTTAAACATTTCATTAACAGAACTAAACTTTCTGGTCCCCGTGGAACTGATGAAGTTTGAATTTCTGTCACTAAGCAGTATTTGGCCATCTCCATCCTAAGTCCCAAATGGATGACGTAAATGTCAATGGAGTTGTGCTGTGTGTCACCCTTAGATTCCTGACCAAAAGCAAGTAATATACACAGGTTTCAGACACTATGTTTGCAGTTGATGTTCGTTAGTGCCCCTTAATTCATAACTTTTAAGTAGGAAGTAGAGTTTTGTGTTGACTTATTTGTACTCTGTATTTAAAGTAAAAAGATTATATTATGAGTAGCCCTTCTTTTTTAAATCTTTTAATTGTCTGTCCGTTCCTGCCTTCGCTTGGGTACTATAATGGGATTCTGAGTACTCACAGTTTTTGGGGGTGGGACTTACACAAACTCCTGCTGGTTGTGCATATGTCATTCATGTGAAAGACGTCCCCATCCCCGGGGCAGGGGGTGTGGGGGTTAGTGGTTTTCACACACAACTGTAATTCATTGGAACCTGCCACAGTGCAGAGCAGGGTTTTCATGCTGTGATCCACAGATCGCTAGACCTAGGTGCACAGTCCACGATCCTTAGTAATTGGCATCCGCCAGAGAACCTAAAATGTTTAAAAAACATAGATTCCCCTCGGGGGTTATCAGTGTCTAGAGAACGTGGACACACAAACATCTCCTGCGAACTCACGTGTGCTGGGAAACCTAAGACCTACCCTGACCCCTCACACAGAGAACTCCTGCTGTCCTGCCCAGTCCATCTCCCGAAGAATATCTTCCCTGTGTTTGTAGATGCTTAGATTCTACTCTTCTAGGTCGCCTTTCCCCAGTTAGGATGCAGATGTAGCTTCACAGACACGTGCTCTCATGGTCAAGAGACGCCCTCATCTTGGATTGTCTTCAACGATACCGTTGGAGTATTGGCTTGTGTAACTGAGCGCGGAGGTGATTCAGGTGTGGCATGGTGTTTGGAAGCTCGTGGATTTCTGTCTGCATTGCTTCACCTTTGGGTAGTATGGGAAGTTACATAGGCTTTGTCCTTCCCTCAGAGCAAAATAAAGGAGTGTAAACCCTAATACTGGATTCTATCCACCACTGTCAAAGGACAGCAGTGATTTCTTTTTTACCCATCCTCTTGGCCCGGACAAAGGGCTTGGCCTCAGTGCTAATTGATAACATCTGAGCAAACCCCATAGAGAACCATCGTTGGATAGCATTTTCAGTTCATAGGGAGGCTGTGTTTTAAGCATGTTAGCAGTTTTTGAGTGTGGGAGATGGTAGAAAAGATTCTAAGCATACCAGCAAGGACACCTCTTATCATATGCCTTAAATAGTGAAGTTGTTGCACACAATTCCTGTGGCTGATTATAAAGGTGGCTGGAGAAGACAGTATTTGCTTCTTGCAGCAGACAGGAATTTATGGTAGCTTCTAAAGAAGGTTATGTAAAATACTAGCTCATTGGTATGTTTTATCAGACAAGAGCAGAAGCAGTTGATACATAGATAAAAAACATATGCATCTAAGATATATACTTGTAAATGTATATATACCCCCATACTCATCCATTTTTAATTTAAAATATAATACTTAAGTTGGATATGAATTCTTTATCTTTTATATTTATACTTTATTTTAAAAAGTATTGATGCCACTCAAATTTACCATACATGTTACATATGTTCATTTTATATTTACAAACAAATGAATATATGATTTGCTTATGTCCACGGACTGGCATTTGTACTCATGGAGTCTGGGAGTCTACAGTCTGTAGGACAGGCTGCTGTCTGGCCATCTTCAGCAAGGACTCATGCTGCAGTCTCGAGGTGAAATTTCTTCTGCCTTAGCCAAACCTCAGTTTTGCCATTGTGGTCTTTCAACTGGTTGGACAAGACCTACTTGGATAACAGGGGACAGTATCTTTTATTAGTGTGGCCTTCTGTAGGTCTTAACCATATTTATAAATATCTGCAGGGCCACGAGGGCTAAATTTTAATCAAGTGACATGTCATTTAATCCATCCAACTAGATATCACAGATATTAATAACTGTAAGAGCAAGGGATATCAAGTTAGATAAATTGGAAAACTGTTACATTTGTATGGCTGTGGTATTTTTCTGTCTTTCAGGTACTCTACGATCTTCTATTTTGGCTCATAACTATTTCTCAAAGTGACTCAAGATCCAGGGTATTTTATTGTTTTCCTTAGGATATCTCACTAGTGCTTCTCTGGATACACCTGGGAAGCCCTGGGTTAAACTGTGACCAGGGAGGCTGGATTGAATCTAGTCATGTATCATCTGTGTTGCCTCTGTGTGTCTGTGTTAGTGTCTTATTTATAAGTAGCCCTCTTTCTTTTCCTCTACATCATAAGCCTTTAGGGGTCACATTCTTCATCTTTATTCGTAGAGATTTAATTCATGTTGATGGAGGAGATGCATTTTTAGATAAATAAATGATTATCAAGTTTTAGCCAGCGATCTTTGTATTTGCCCAGAGCCGATACATTTGCTTGGCAGAAACAGATCTTTAGGGCTGTGGAATGTGTGCTGCTCTTTGGAGGTGCTCTGGAGGAGCCAGCAGGGTCACCATCTTACTCCTCATGTTACTCTTGCTTCTTACTATGACAGGCCTAACTTTGTTACACTTACCAGGTTATTGAAACCCTGGGAAAACAAATGAAAACAACTCTGTGCAATATAAGTTCTGAAAGCAAAGCCAGAGTCTGCTCCTGTGTTACTTTGTTTTGCTATCACCCTGTCCAACACTTGGCTTGCTCTCCTTGGGGCTTGGTAATACGCTGTGCTTCTCTTACAAGTGAGAGCTATTTCCTCTTGAGTTGGCTCCCAAACCTTCTCACTGTCATGGCTCACTATTAGATCAAGCAAAGCTGATATTCTCTGTCCTCATCCATCAGTGATACCTTGTGCTCAGGAATCTAGATGTGGCCAAGGACCGTGCCCAGAAGCAAGTCCCGTTGAGCATGGATGAACTTACCCACAAGGGAGTGCAGCATTAGAGACTTGGGTGGCCATCACCAACAGTCTGTCAGCTATGTTTTAGATCTCTGAACAGTCCCCAAAGCTTCTTCCTTTTTTTCTTGGCCATCCTAATCACTTGGTACAGGTAGTGTGACTACATAAAATGGGTCTGGGAAACAAAATTTTAACCTTTGAGCTAGTTACAAAAATACTGGTTGAATTTGAAGATGCTATTTTAAAATTAACTGGTTGGATTGAAGTTAGCTAGATAATCTGAATTTCAGTTTGTGTGCGAAGCCATGAAAACAGAGATCAGTTAGAGTCCCATTACTATCCTCATCATATATGAAATTAAAGGCTAGAAGATGACGTTGGTCAATGAATTGGAATAAAATCCAACCCCATGCATCTTAAGGGTTTTCAAGAACATATGAGCACAGAATTATTAATTCTAGATGAGTTGTTAGCCTAAAAATCAAAACAACTCCGCAGTTGTGAGCATTTGTTGCTCTTGCAGAGGATTTAGCTTCAGTTCCCAGCACCTATGTGGTGGCTCATAACTATCCTTAACTCCACTTCCAGGAGATCTCATCTCCTTGGATACCAGGCAAGCATGTTGTGCACAAATGTGCATACAGGTAAACACAAAATAACACACATGAAGTGCACATGCGTAAAAACAAAATAGAAAACATTTCCCTGGAATATTTTAAGATTAATAATCTAAATGTTTTAAATCGTGTCCTATATTTCATGTATGGTATGCTGTATAAATATATCTGTATTTACTTTAAATAGATGTAACTGTATAAATATGTTAATTATATCTAAATAACCTAAATATTTACAAAAATTATTTCTGAGGGAAGAAATTTTGGAAAACTAGGTAAATGGAAGGAAAACAGTAAAAATTAACTTTAGTTCTGTTATCCAGAAATGATCCTTAGTCTCATGACTTCGTTTTGATTTATATTTGCTTATCCATGAATTTTCCTTTACTTATTTCTGGCAACATTTCCCCTACTAGTAAAGGCCATGTCTTATAGCTTTAATATAGCTGCTTATAAAATAAGACTTTACTAGGTAGCAGAAACATTCCATATATTCTTTCACTGGGGAGTTGCAGGCTGACACTGAACAGATAGCTAACCATGGCTGGGACACCTTCTCACGGTGTCTTCATTGTCTTTAATTTCATAACCACCTTCGGGGGGGGGTGGGTATTATGAGCAGGAGAAAGCCGAGGACCGGGCAGAACAGGGTGGTCTGTGTTCTGCTCGCAGGAAATGCCTGGGTCTGGCTGGAGATTCAGTGAGCTGTCGTATTGCCCCTTGCGAAGTGGGTTCCCTGTCAGCTTTACTGCATCCCAGAGAAAAGGTACCTATAGCGAAGTTACATCATTAGCAAGCTGACGATGCACATAAAGATGACCTGACAGGGTGCTTCGGAATCCTCTCACATGTAAGAGAGGCGTCTCCCAGGGGTAGAGGGCAGAGAACTCTTGCTGGGTTCTACCACACTGAAGGCATGGTGCACTAATTTAAAGAAGGAAGATTTTAGTTACAACCTTTAAATGTCCAGTTTGTTTTTTAATAATGGGCTGAAAACTGGGCACTTGGAACCCAGCTAAGACGCCCGTGTTGCTCACTCTGTGAGGGCTGCTCACGTGCTGAAGGCACTGCTCCGTTCCCTGCTGCACGGGCTCCATTTCCCGTGGCATTGCCATCCTTGTGATACTCATTTTCCTTCCTCGAATTTGTCTTTGCATCGTTTTATTCTTCCTCAGCTTCCATCTTGCTGCCGTCTCTCTCTCTCTCTTTTGTAGATTAATTTTTAAAATTTGGATGCATGTATGTTAGTGTGTGGGTGTGTGCTTGTGAGTGCAGGTGTTCACAGAAGCCAGGGGCACCCGATGCCCTGTAGCTGGAGTGACAAGTGGCTGTGAGCCACTGGACATCGGTGTGGGGAATCAAACTTTCATCTTCTGCAAAAGCCGTTAAGTTTTCATAGTGACTGAGCCTTCTCCTCAGCCCCAACACCTCTCTCTTCTTTTTCTCCTTCAGTTTTCCATTCCTCATCACTATTATATCCCGTCAGATGTTCAATCCACCCTTCCTGTCGGACAACGCCGAACTCTGAGCTCCACCCTTAAGTTCACTGATATCTTTCTCATTCTTTCCCTGGTTCTTCTTAACCCTTCAACGGATGTGCTGGGTGTCTGGCTTCACAGTGCATGGGTTTTTATTAACCCCTGGATATTGCTTTCTGTATTTTGGTAAAACGTTAGCTTAAGGCAAGGGGGCATTCTAGCCACCACCATTTTTTTATAATTTTTTTATTTTTAAATTTAAATTAGAAACAAGGTTCCTTTACATGTCAATTCCAGGTCCCTTTCCCTTTCCCTCCACTCCTCCCTCACCCTCCCACTAAACCCCCAATATCCCCTCATTTCCCCAGGGAGAGTGATGCCCTCCATAGGGGTGTCCATAGTCTGTCATTTCATCCAGGGCAGGGCCTAAACCCTCCCCCAAGAGTTCAGGGTGAGAGTACATCTCACATTGTTGGATGGGAGCCCAAAGTCCATGTGTATACCCGGGATAAATACTGATTTACTACCCAAGGCTCAATAGATTACCTATCTAGCCACCACCTTTAAGAAAGTTAGTGTTCCAGTTTTATGTTGTCTGCTCCTCGTCACCATTGCGTGCTCATGAGGTCATTGTTTTGTGACTCCAAGACCCTTGTGTTATGAATAAACGGATTGCATTTTACATCCTACCCCTTCTGTATGGATTAAGCCACTTAATCTCAGAGTCGTCAAAAAAGCCATCTTTTTAAACATTCCTTCTCTTAGGGTTCTTTCTTATTGGGCAGTCTTAATTTACACTGTACTACTTAATTCACACTACGCAGACATCCAGGCTGCTCATAAAAATGTAGAAGTCCATATGTATGTAATATTTGTTGGGAAAAGTCCAAGACTGTACCTCAAAAGGAGTGTTGCTAAACAGGGCATAGCCAGTGTGTTTATGATGGCAACCACCATGTTAGAACCCTGAAAGGAAAGCAGGCTAGACCCACTTATTAGAACCGTTTCCTCAAAATTCTTTGTATACTGCTAAAAACAGGAGGGAACTCTTAGTGCTTTTTGTTAGTCTTCTGATGTCTGTATTTTTCCTTAATCCTCTCCCCTTGCTCTTCACTGTTTTTTCTTTCTGTTTCATTTTTCTCTTGCTTTAAATGCTTCTCAAATATCAAATCTAAATATGTAAGGATGCGATACAGAGCCATGATGGAAAGGACATTTCAATAGGGATTCAGTAATGAAGGTTTACTGTTACATAAGTGCACTGAGAAAAGGAGTCTGTGCCTCTTGTTTTGTGAGTATGTGTCCGTGGTACTTGTTTTGTATGTGTCCGTGGTACTTGTTTTGTGAGTATGTGTCCGTGGTACTTGTTTTGTGAGTATGTGTCCGTGGTACTTGTTTTGTGAGTATGTGTCCGTGGTACTTGTTTTGTATGTGTCCGTGGTACTTGTTTTGTATGTGTCCGTGGTACTTGTTTTGTGAGTATGTGTCCGTGGTACTTGTTTTGTATGTGTCCGTGGTACTTGCTTTGTGAGTATGTGTCCGTGGTACTTGTTTTGTGAGTATGTGTCCGTGGTACTTGTTTTGTGAGTATGTGTCCGTGGTACTTGTTTTGTGAGTATGTGTCCGTGGTACTTGTTTTGTGAGTATGTGTCCGTGGTACTTGTTTTGTGAGTATGTGTCCGTGGTACTTGTTTTGTATGTGTCCGTGGTACTTGTTTTGTGAGTATGTGTCCGTGGTACTTGCTTTGTGAGTATGTGTCCGTGGTACTTGTTTTGTATGTGTCCGTGGTACTTGCTTTGTGAGTATGTGTCCGTGGTACTTGTTTTGTATGTGTCCGTGGTACTTGTTTTGTGAGTATGTGTCCGTGGTACTTGTTTTGTGAGTATGTGTCCGTGGTACTTGTTTTGTGAGTATGTGTCCGTGGTACTTGTTTTGTATGTGTCCGTGGTACTTGCTTTGTGAGTATGTGTCCGTGGTACTTGTTTTGTATGTGTCCGTGGTACTTGTTTTGTGAGTATGTGTCCGTGGTACTTGTTTTGTATGTGTCCGTGGTACTTGTTTTGTGAGTATGTGTCCGTGGTACTTGTTTTGTGAGTATGTGTCCGTGGTACTTGTTTTGTATGTGTCCGTGGTACTTGTTTTGTATGTGTCCGTGGTACTTGTTTTGTGAGTATGTGTCCGTGGTACTTGCTTTGTGAGTATGTGTCCGTGGTACTTGTTTTGTATGTGTCCGTGGTACTTGTTTTGTGAGTATGTGTCCGTGGTACTTGCTTTGTGAGTATGTGTCCGTGGTACTTGTTTTGTATGTGTCCGTGGTACTTGTTTTGTGAGTATGTGTCCGTGGTACTTGCTTTGTGAGTATGTGTCCGTGGTACTTGTTTTGTATGTGTCCGTGGTACTTGTTTTGTGAGTATGTGTCCGTGGTACTTGCTTTGTATGTGTCCGTGGTACTTGCTTTGTGAGTATGTGTCCGTGGTACTTGTTTTGTGAGTATGTGTCCGTGGTACTTGTTTTGTGAGTATGTGTCCGTGGTACTTGTTTTGTGAGTATGTGTCCGTGGTACTTGCTTTGTGAGTATGTGTCCGTGGTACTTGTTTTGTATGTGTCCGTGGTACTTGCTTTGTGAGTATGTGTCCGTGGTACTTGTTTTGTATGTGTCCGTGGTACTTGTTTTGTGAGTATGTGTCCGTGGTACTTGTTTTGTGAGTATGTGTCCGTGGTACTTGTTTTGTGAGTATGTGTCCGTGGTACTTGTTTTGTGAGTATGTGTCCGTGGTACTTGTTTTGTGAGTATGTGTCCGTGGTACTTGCTTTGTGAGTATGTGTCCGTGGTACTTGTTTTGTATGTGTCCGTGGTACTTGTTTTGTATGTGTCCGTGGTACTTGTTTTGTATGTGTCCGTGGTACTTGCTTTGTGAGTATGTGTCCGTGGTACTTGTTTTGTATGTGTCCGTGGTACTTGTTTTGTGAGTATGTGTCCGTGGTACTTGTTTTGTGAGTATGTGTCCGTGGTACTTGTTTTGTATGTGTCCGTGGTACTTGTTTTGTGAGTATGTGTCCGTGGTACTTGTTTTGTGAGTATGTGTCCGTGGTACTTGTTTTGTGAGTATGTGTCCGTGGTACTGACCCTGGAGTTTCTCTAGCTCTTGCTCACCATTGTTCAGCATTCATGGCTGTCTGCCTGTCTGTCTTGTCTCTCTCTCTCTTTTTCTTTTCCTTTTCTTGCTAATTAATGGAGCAGATCTGATCCAGACACATGGAGTCCAAACTCAGGCATCTGTGTGCGTCGTCTGCAGTTTATGCTTGCCTTACTTCCTGAGTCATGACAGCATGGCAGAAGGCAGCTGAGTTGAGGCGAGTTAAGGGATGCCAAGACGTATTCATAATTATGTATGCCAAGGCTCTGCCATATCCACTGTGACTCTGGGGATTACCCCCAAGTCTGAAGCCATATTCTTTCCAAGGATGCTGCTGTTTGGAGAGGCATTGGAAACCTTGCCAAAGTCATTTGTCTTGGCTTTTTCACTGATTTCTCTTAGGGACTCGACCGTGAGCTACTTTGGTGAGATTTGTGCGTATAGGTGTGGGGCTCATGCTGAAATAATGTGGAGTGCCATGGACCACGGAAGCCTTCTTATATACTTTTGCTCACTATGGAAAATGTGGAATGATATAAATAAGCCTGCTGCCTTAGTCAGGTTTTTTTTTTGTTGTTGTTCTGAAGAGACACCATGACCATGGCAATTCATTTGTTTGGTTTTTGTTTTTTTGAGCAGGGTTTCTTTACCTAGTCCTGGCTGTCCTGGAAGGGGCTCTATGGACCAGACTGGCCTTGAACTCACAGAGATCCACATGCCTCTGCCTCCCGAGGGCTGGGATTGAAGGTGTGCATCACCACCCATGTTTCCCATGACAGCTCTGATAAAGGAACATAATTGGGGCTGGCTGACAGTTCAGAGGTTCAGTCCATTGTCATCACGGTGGGAAGCAGGTGGCCCGCAGGCAGACACGGTGTGGGAGAAATAGCAAAGAGCTCTACATGCAGATCAGAAGGCAGCAGGAAGAGAATGTGGGACACTGGGCCTGGCTTGAGCATCTGAAACCGCAAAGCCCGCCCCCAGTGACACACTTCCTCCCACAGGGCCACACCTCCTCATAGTGCCACTCCCTTTGAGTCTGTGGGGGCCATTTTCTCTCAAACCACTGCTCCTGCCTTCTGTTTTAGTCTTCATGATGCATTTCAGATCACTGTTTTCTGTGGATCTCTCCACTTAGCCAGTTTTGGATTGAAACGACCTTCGGGGAACTAGCAGTAGTAGAGTTCAAATGGTAAAACCCAGTGAGTGTAGGTGGAGTTTCCCTGTCAATAACTGACTCGGAGACTCAGTGTGCATTACAAATGCTCTGCCAATGACTCAACCCATTTCTGTTCATCTGCGTGCCACCCCAAGGCCCGTGGCTTCTACCTCGATCTCATGTTGTGAGTCTTACTTGTTCTCTGTCGTAGCAACGGATATCCACACAGTCTACGGAAAGATTAATCCACAGCAAGTGAGTCTTATTTATCAGGGTCCTGATAAAGGAACCTGCATGTAACCCTTACTTTAAAAATCTGTAATCACACGATTAGCAATTAGGCTGAAAGAAAACAGCGACAGTAATTCTGCAATGGTAACTTAATCATAATGTAAACATAATTTTCAGAAAATTCTTGACTAAATTATTTAGGGCACATGGTTCTTTCCTTTTATTTTTTAAATTTTTTCATTTACCTAGTTGGCCATTTATTATGCGTGCGTGTGGTGTGTGTGTGTATGTCTGCGAGCTAGTGTGAGAACACTCGTGCATATGTGCACACTCATATTTTCGTGTGCATACTGCAGCTGAGTATGGAGCTCAGAGGACAACTTGCAGGAGGTGATTCTCTCTTTCATTCCTGTGGGTTCCAGGAATTGAACTCAGGTTAAAGGCTTGGAAACAAGTGCTTTTGCCCACTGAGCAATCTGACTGGCCCAATGATTTTTGTTTTGTTTTGTTTTTGTTGTAGTACTTTTTGGCTTGTTTTGAGAATTCTTGGCTCTCTGATCCTCCTGATTTTCAGTCTAAGAATGGAATCAGGAACATGTTCCCAACGTGATGAAGGCTATTGTAACACTGCAGGCAAGCAAATTCAGCAGTGTGCACATTTTTACCCATATGGTAAATATTAAGTGGTGCTTATTCCATTGAAGAACTCTGAGTGGACGAGGCTTACGGGAATACAGGTCCAGGTTAGCTGAACTCTGGGTGGACAAGGCTTACGGGAATACAGGTCCAGGTTATCTGAACTCTGGGTGGACAAGGCTTATGGGAATACAGGTGCAGATTAGCTGAACTCTGAGTGGACGAGGCTTATGGGAATACAGGTCCAAGCTGTTAGCCGCATGTGAGTTTGTCAGAGGTTTCTCATTTTCTTTTTCAAGTCTGATTTCCTGTCTGCAAAGTTTGTTTAGATCATTTGACCTTTGATGATTAAGAGACAATCACCTGCATACCTGCCTTCTCTCTCTCTCTCTCTCTCTCTCTCTCTCTCTCTCTCTCTCTCTCTCTCTCTTCCTTGGTGACAATTCAGTGTTCCTCTCCTGTCTCCTGTCCCTTTTCTCAGGAAGCATTTTTTATGTGCTACCAGCTACCTGGAGGCCTTGGGCTGCTTGTCTTCTGGGCAGAGCTTCCACACAAACAGTAGGTACCGGCCATTCTTCTTGTCCCTGGAGCAAGGGAGAAGAGTCCATTCCCAGTCTGGGCTGCTGTGGCAGATGGTTTCCCCATCCTGTCACCTCGGAAACTCCAATACTGTCTTACAGGCAGGTATTTACTTTTTGTTAAAAAAAAAAGCATGCCACATGACAGCAATCTCCGGTTTCAACGTTGACAAGAGAGAATGATGCTATTTCTAAAAAGAAAGTGAATAGAAATTAGCCTGGCCCATTTGCTAAAGCGCTTAAATATAATCCCATGGTCTTGATTTTATTCTATTTTACAAACAATTGAGATTCAGCTATCGATGGCTGTTTATTGGACTATTATTAGCTGAGTTTTTATTAATTAATTGTTAGTGTGACAGATTTCTAGATCTTTTTGCTTCTTTCTTCTGTTTGTTTTCTCTATTCTTTTCAGACAGGGTCCCAAGAGCTTCTGCTCGCCTGACACAGTTGGGTTTGAGCTCCTCCTGTCCCCATCCTGAGTGCTGAGATAGCAGGCATGCACTGGCATGCCCAATTTCAAATTGTGTTTTTTAATTTGAAATTTGAAAAAGAAAATGAGAAACCTCTGATAAACTCACATGTGGCTAACAGCATGGACCTGTATTTCCGTAAGCCTCGTCCCCTCAGAGTTCAGCTAACCTGGATCTATTTAGTGACGACAAATTGACTTATATAAACCTTTTCCTTTTTTTTTTTTTGTTTTTGTTTTTCGAGACAGGGTTTCTCTGTATTGTTTTGGTGGCTGTCCTAGAACTCTCTCCATAGACCAGGCTGGCCTCTGCCTCCCGAGTGCTGGGATTAAAGGAGTGCGCCATCAGCGCCTGGCAACCTTTTCCAATAAATTTCTGTCCTTTAAATGTGAACTGGTTTTCACGTTGTAAGTAAACATCTTTTCAGCTACACAGTATTTCAGGAGTCTCACTTTGCTCAGATTTAGAATTCTGGTGAGACTATTGTAGCTAAAATCTTGAAAGTTGAGTCTAGCTCAGGGAAAAACCACAGCCTAACAAATGGTTTTCCTTTGGATGAAGGGTAGCCATGGTCTGTGTGGAAACTGAGGCCGAGGGCCTTAGCTGACTCACCTTGTAACTAGCCTGTTGCTGCTGCTTCACCGACGATGGGTTTGATAGAGACAGCACCACAGGAAATGTGGTTGGGGTGGGAGTGAAGGAAAGGTCGCTGTGGCAGACTTGCAGAAATCATGCAGTCTTGTAAAGAGAAGCTTTTTCCTTGAGAGAAGCCTTCCCGCCCGCCTAGTTCTAGAGCCGCATCAGTCCCAAATAAACACACAGGAGGCTATATTAATTATGAAGCTGTTGGCCTTGCTTGTTTCTTACTGGCTAGCTCTGACTTAAGTAATTACCCCATAATTGTTAATCTAAGTATGTTTCTTACCGGAGAATAGTTCCGGGCTCCTACCCCATGGCGTTACATCTCAAACTCTCTTGTGTTTCTCCTTCCCAGAATCCTCCTGGACTCCTAGTCCCACCTATCTAGATTCCTATTGGCCAGACAGTGCTTTATTAACATAAGACTTCCCCAACACCAGCCTTGTTATGAGGATTGTACATGCTGTGAAGACTCCATATTGGACCCATTCCTGGATAAGAGCAGAGTTGTCACCCGATGAAACCAAGGGAAGTGGCCAGCTCACCCCGCTTAACTCCTTAACTGTGTAATGACAAAAATTTCAGGATACAAATGTAAACGTATGAAGAGAATGCTTCATATAAAACGTGAATAAAATAATAAGAGCAGGGAAAATAACGGAAGAACCGGATTCTTCATACATCTGTATGTTCATTCCATCTCCTACCCAGTGCAGGGATATTTCAACTATGGTTTCCAGCCCCATGTTGCTGAGGGTTTCTCTGTGTTAAACTCACCTACATCTGCACAGATCCGTGCGTGACTGACCTCCTGGGTTACTGTGAGGATGGGGTAGATGAAAATGAAACTGACCAAGCGTGTCGATTACTGGGTGATGACGACACTGCTGTTGGGTACTGGGGTTTCCCCTGGTGGCCGCTGTGGTTTGGCAAGGGCCTGCTTCTGTACTCTCTGTCATTGCCGCGTTGACCTTGATGGGAGCAGTGTCTGTCAGGGTGCTGGAGGAAGACACCAAGCACTCCTCGGCAAAGGCACTAACCTGCACTGACTGGAAGACGATGATGCAGCAGGGCACCTGCAAGTCTTTGAGTTGAAGTCCATACAACTACTACTGCCAAGCCTTTAAAGCTCAGAGGTGGCTCCTGTAGCTCACACGGTGTTTACATCAGTCTCACGGCTGAAACTCCTTGGTTTGATCCAACATGTGTCTGAAGAATGTTATATGGTGCCTGACTCCTCTGGTAGCGTGAAGCCCTGGCTCTTGTGTCTTATCTACGGTCGGCTTGTCTACTTTGTGCCTTCATCATCCATTGAACTGACTCCTTTTGCTGAGTTGAATGGAAAAGGTCTTCCCACACATCAAGCAATTCCATTTCTCTTCACAAGTAGAAAGTGTTTGCAACTATCCTTATTGTATTCAGAGTGGGTTTTCTTGGATTCATGCCCAGAAAGTTTATTTTGGTGTAGAGTAGGCTGATTTTCTAATTTTCTGTACATCTCTTCATAGCATTTACCAAACTGTTTACTGGAGACTTCAGCTAGGTTAGGGTCTGTGTAAATGCGGCAAAGCCTGAAAATACTCGTCATCTAAAATTCTTTAACACATTTGTTACTTACTTCTAGAGAAGTGATTTCCATACCACCTGAAACTGTCCTGGGAATAGTGTTTTGAATTCTCAAAACCACGGACTCTTCTGGCAAATTCTGTTGTTTATTTTTGTAGTTTAGAGCCTTTACATTGTGACTTCATTTTATCATCATAGTATGATAGTTTGGAGCCTTGATAGCACTCTAATTACATGTCTATTTCCTTTTTGCCAAAGTAGTACTTACCATGCCAGCCTCCCCGCTATGGAATGTGGGTGACGGGCTGAAATTGGCATTGTGGTAGGCAATACAATATTTTAAGGGCTAATAATACGGATATTAAAATATTTTCCCAAGTTAAATTGGTGAGTTTCTTTATCTTGAGAACACACACACACACACACACACACACACACACACACACACGCCACACACGCCACACATTATTAAATAACTACATTATTTTTGCTAGCCAGTTCATCACAGAACCCAACTATGTGTCTCATAAAAATGAATGGCCTTACATCCGCGCTGTGGCTACTGTTCATCTATAAACACCAATGAGTTACTAATGCCCAAGCTAATTTAGGTGTATCTCAAAGGCTCAGGAATTCAACAGCAGTCTCATGCAGGCAGACTTTTCTTTCAGGCCTGCCAGTTCTCAACCAACAGAGTCAACATTGGTTACAAATGCGTGGCCAATAGCGCAGGTTTGCTGTTAGCTGCCTCTTGCACTTAAGTTAACCGACTATTTCCTGTCTACGCTCCGCCACAGGTGACTTGGTACCTTTTCTCGGCACAGCATGTTCATCTTGCTTTCTCTCTGCACCTCCTGGCGACTCCAGATTCGGCCCTTCTCCTTCCCAGCATTCTCAGCTTGGCTTTTCCCACCTAGCCTTATCCTGGTCAGCTACTGGCCAATCAGCTTCTTTATCAACCCAGTCCCGGTGACATATGTTCACGCAGTGTATAGGAATATTCCCGCAGCCTCAAATGTTAGGGTGTCGCGCAGGTGTTTATTAGTGATGCGTTCCCGGAGTAGAGAATAGACAGGAGCCATCGGGGGTTAGCGATAGTGATGGGGGGGGCGGTGAGAGTGGCCGTAAAGAGGGTGGGGATAAGCTCTTCACGGAGAAACGATAGACCTGGATCTTTGTTGTGGTGGTGGACGAAACAACACGTACGACTCAGTGATCTAGAGCTGGAATGCGCACTGTAGCAACGCCAGCCTTATGGCTTTTATGTTGTGCTGAAGTTATGGAAAAATATAACCACGGAGGGGAATGGAGGAAGAGCGTGCTGCTATTTTTACCCTTCACGTGAATCTATAATTATTTCAATGCTTTTTCCCCCAAGTGAACCAGTGCTCGCAAGGAACCCTAAGAAAAGCAAGTCTTGCCTTACAAATGTTGGTAATGAATTCAGCAATTGATTTTTCAGAGTTGGGGAGGAGGCAGCAATATCCACGCATAAACGCCAGGATAATATTGCAGCCCTATCCTTTCAAAAACGGTTTATAGATTCTATTCTTGGTGGAAGTCTCATTACTTTCAATAATTTATTAAACTACCGTAGGCACGCTGTAATAAGGCATCTGTTGGCCTGAAATAATGTGTATGATCTCCCATACTTTGTAGATATTTACCATGTAGAGAAGATCTGAGCTGGCTGCATTACAGCAGCCTGTGAAACAGGTGCATTTCTATTTCTGAACTGGTCTATTCACTGAAGTTCCAGCAGTGTTCATTTAGATGAGATCTGAAAAATAATTAACAGCTTTTTTGAGATACCAGTGATATAAAAATTATGTGTAGTTAACATGTAAAAGCTGATGTTTGTGTGTGTGTACACCAAGGACACCCCCTGGCATCAAGCTAATTAGCATAGTTCCCATTTTGTGTGCTTATGTGCATGGTTTTAACCTTCTCATCCCAAGATGTTATTATCAGAATGAAACGTGCTTATTTTCTGGTTAAACTTTATTGCACATCCAAAGTGGATGCTGGCCTTGGAAGTAGCTAAGAGATGTATGCATCTCAACCTGTGCGTGTCAAAGGACCTAATGAAACCTTAAAGAAATAAGCCTAAATGTATTGTGTCAGACGGATGTAAAATGGTCACCCACAAGTTAAAGAAGAGATTCGTACTTTATTTTGTGCGCATTCTGACTTCTTTCTTTCTATACCATGTGCTGTTAAAGAGCGCACGGTCAGAACAAGATCTTCATCATCCTTAGAAGGAGGTCGCAGGGTTCTTAGAGGGATGCCTCACTTGTATGCCTGATTTCTGTTTCTCCCACTCCCCTGGAGTTTACTATTTACTCCCAACAGCTCAGTGTGCTCCAAAACAACTGGAAACTGAAAATTCAAGACTTAGTAGAGGCAGAGACGACAGCAAAAAACAAAAAACAAAAAAAAAACAAAAAAACAAAACAAAACAAAACAAAAAAAAAAAACCAAGAGTAGATTTCTAATGTAATCTGATTGAAAGACCAGCAAGGAAAGAAAACAAAAATGACGTTTAACCCAAATGACCTGGAAAATTTCCTCACCAAACTCATGATATTCAGTTGAAAGAACCCTGAGAAGTTGGGCGCACCTTCTCATAGTCTGTTGGAAATGAGAAGGAGCACTTCTCTCTGGGGGCAGGAAGTGAGAAAACATGCACCACTCTGAATTCTGCTCCCCAGGCCATGTTGGTGGCGACATTTAAGAAAATGCTGCACCCATGTGTGTGTGAGTTCCAGGGAGTTCTAGTTTGAATTAAAAAAATGAGGTTAGTTAAGGAATTCACTGTCTAAAACTAAATATATTACAGGATAACCTCTCATTAATAAATTGTTTCCCATGACGTTCTTTTAAAAGTGAACTCATTTGGAGGATGAAAGTAGATTTTCATACATCATTAGCAACCTGACAGATTCTGGAAATAGAAAAATACAAGGCTGACGTGTCAGGAAGTAATACAGTTGAAGATCCGTCAAAAGTGACGCGAGTTTTCCAGGAAGCGTTAGATGAATTAAGCAGAAAATAACTCAATTTATAAGCCATTTAGCAACGACGTACCAATTATTTATACTTGCACAATATCTGTAAATTCTTTTACTGTCATTATACAAAATAGCTGAAAAGAGCTTTGGAAGAGAAAACAAATGTCTCTGTTGCCTTTTCTAATGGAAATTCCTGAAAGATTAGTCAACCCATTTTCTTCCCTGCCTTTTTGGTTTCCGAGTCTGGGTCTTTAAAAAAAAATAGCGTTTAGCGTATCCTTCATTTATTCTTTGACAATTCCTGACGTGTCTGCAATGCGTCTTGATCACATCCACCCCCAGTCCTCGATTCCCATTCTTTCTGGGTCCCTCCTCCCCAGAACTTCCTTCTCCCGCATTTGTTGACCCCTGTAAACCGCCGACCCTGGTTAATGCTGTCTGCTAGCATGTTGGAGGATCTGCTGCTTGACCTTGCCCGGCCCCGTTCTATCCAGAAGACAGGACTTCGCAGCGCTCCCTCCCATCCTCCAGCTCTTGGATTCTTTCTGCCCACACTCTGCAGCGTTTCCTGAGCCTTGGGGTAGGGGGCTTGATAGAAGGACGGGTACTCAACAGTCACTTCTTGTTAGCACTTCGGCCAGCTGTGAGTTGATTCTGTCTTGCTGTGTAGCCGAGGCTAGCTTCAACCTCCAGACAGTCTTCCTCCAGCCTCCAGAGTGCAAGGATTGCACATGCCTACCTTTTCCCACATGTGGATCTTTTTCTGTCTTCTCTGTCACATTGGCTCTGTCTCACCAGAGAGTAAAGCTACACAGGGAAATCTCCTTTTATGAGTAATTTCAGTAGGAATGTTTTCCAGTCCTTGTGTTACCTGAATTTTGTCTAAAAGCTCATAGTCTTATCCATACATATATTTTTGACATTTTCCCCCTTGACTCCACTTACACTGTATCTTCTGGGAAACCTTGCTTCAAACCTCAAAGATCTTCTTCTTCTTCTTTTTCTTCTATTTGTCAGCCACTCCTTTTTCTGGCATTTTCCAAAAGTTCTACTCTTATCCTTCAAGTTTTCCTCTATTTTAAAATTATAATCTGATATTCTTACCTCAAATATGTGTCTGCAGGTCCTATGTGCCTTTGGCAAGTACAGGCCTCGATTCTCAATCTGAATATTTCTCCTTCCTCAAAAGTCTCTGCTCTTCTCCCTATTTACCTTCTCTTATACATTGGATCTCCCAAGCAGGTGGCCATAATCTGTCCACACCTGAGTTTCCACTACTAAGGACATTATGAATTAAAAACATCGTTCATGTCCCAGTTGTTACCATCTTTGTTGAAGCCCTCAAGTTTTTCCCTCTGTTCACCCATAACTTAATGTATCTTAGTCCCTCATTTCTCCTCCTTAATCTTCCAAAATACACAGTTTGTCATATTCTCAGGTCTTTAAAGGGTAGGGAGAAGGTCCTAATAATGGATAGAGGCCTCTACTTGACGAAAATGAATGAGTTCATGGGCCCACTCGAAAAGTCCCCGTGTGAAAGCATCCTGGAGCTGTAGTGGTTGGTGGGCGTGGTCCACTTATGCTTGCCCTTGCTACTCTAGGGGACTTCAGTCCTTATCTCCTACACAGTCTCCATCGTCATGCTGCATGGCCTGTTGAAGGGCTTCTCACAGCCCAGGGTTTTCTTCCTGTGGCGGGGGATGAACACCTGGGTGTTGTTCTTGACCAATGTCAGAATTTATCTTTTAAAAAACAAAACCTCTCTTCTAACTCATATTTCTTAAGATGCTTTATATTGTGATGCCACTATGTGTTCTGAACACGTCAATACTCAGTTTCAACATTCACTTGCATTTTTTGAGATCTTCAACCTAACACGTACAGTCACTGTGCCCTAGAATCCCTCTCCCAGATCTCATCTCTCTAGTGTTTCTTGAAGATACGATGAAGTTCTCTCTGGTTAGCCCCGAAGCTAATTACTGCTTTTTTTTTTCAAAAGTAGTTTTGTATTCTTGTTATTACTGATCCCATTATTTGTTTGCAGAGGGGTGGGTCCTGCGAAGATGCTGAGACCCTCTGTTACCACCTTTGACAGCACAGCATCTCTGCGGTAATAGGCACTCGGTTGTTTCTAGATGTATCTCTCATTATCCAGCCAAGCCAACCTAAGGGTGTAGATTCTGTTGCTAACAATATAACAGCACAGACTGGGTAAGTTACAGGGGTTCATTTGTCTTGAGCCCTACTCCAGGGTCAAGTTACTGAATCTAGTGATGACCTCCTTGTTGGCAGAGCTCTTGAGGTGGCACAGGGCAGGTTACGTGGTAAGAAGTAAGGAAAGGGTTGCTTAGCAACACTGGCCTTCAGAAGGACTCATATACTCCAGACAATCAAATAATCTGTCACCCGAATGGGCTAATCAATTCGTAAAACTGGGGCTTTAAAGTCACCTCTTAAAGAGGTTACTTGGTCTCACATTTTAAAATGGGCATGGAATTTCAGCATGGGATTTAAATGGAGCCAAACATACTCAGACTTCATAGCAGCGGCTTTATTTGTCGCTGGGCTCACCTTCTCCTGGGGGCTTATGTTTTGTGCATTGGGGTTTTAAAGACAGCACCATGTAACCACAGCCGTAATAACTGTCTTCATCTTCCTGACCTTGTTATCCCCGTGATTTTCCTCTTCTGTTTCTAGCAGTGTCCTCTGCATCACCACGGTATGGTTGCTTGAATATGCGCGATATTAGAATATGACCACTCCCCACTTAATGCCACATTTATCTTATTTAATTAGGTGAGACTGTCTTCTGTTGCTTCACTGATGCTTCTTATGTGTCAATCACAATCAGAACTTGCCTCTTATCCTTCCGGAGATAAGATCTCTACCCGTGACTCAAATGCCTCTTTAAGCTCTTTCCTTTCATGAATCAGCCTAGGCTCTTTGGGACTTTACTGTGTATCAGTCGAGTGAACGAGAAAGCTTTCCTTAAAAGTGTTTTCCCTCCCACTCATTTATCCATTGCTCAGAGGGAAATATTATAGCGAGCCTCCTCTTTCCTTCAAAGCCTATGTCCCGGGGCTTAGAGACGTCCTTGACTGCAAGAACTCATAGTGTAAGGGTTTTACATGACTCTCCCTAGGTCCATTCAAAAGTAGCTATCATGGGTTTGTGGGGCCCTTGGTCTGTCATCGTGTCTCCACACCAGTAGAGACCCAAGGCAGGTGGTCCTCCTGTACTTTGGATATATGCAAAAGAAAAATGGCACGAGCCTTGTTAAGCCGGTAGGACATAACCAAATTTAACAGGAAAAGGGATGGAACTCATGCACACTGAAAGTAAGGCCAGAGCACTTTAAGGACTGAGAACTGGTGACCAGGAGCTGAGGACGCAGAAGGCGTCATGACGTCGACAGTGGCGTGTACCGATGTTACATCTGCATCCTCATTCGGAGCCTGGAGGGTAGAAACCCTTGCTTTTGATGACTGTATCCCGGGAAACATGAGTGCCAGGCCCACAAGAAAGATAACCTTGGGTTGTAGAAGATGCAGGTCTGTCTCAAAGAGGCAGAGAATGCATTTTTGTAAAGGCAGCATTTCTCAAGTGACTGCGGGGAGAGAGACGAAAGGCAGGTCAGGCAGAGGCTTCTGGAAGGAGCCGAGCTGAGGGGGATTCGCGGCCAAGTCACTTGACTTGCTTTCGCACGGCTTTTATCTCTTATCAAAGCCATGGAATGAATGGTTCATGGCATAGGACTTTTGCCGTTGTTCACGAAATCCATGCATACTGAGATTTTAATAACACTTTGCAGGTTACATCAGTTTGAAGATAAATGAAGAAATCTTTCAAAATAAAATACTTTGCTTTCCCCCCTTCTGAGTCACGGTTGAAGGTGAAGGCCTACGTCACAATGACAAATACTTTGGTTCGATTGATCCATCCTGTTGCTGTTTCTTTACTGTAGAAGTACCCATCAGGGCGAGCCTTTCAGGAACAGAAAACAATAATTAAACACCTTAGCTAGCTGCTTCTAATACAAGTGAGTCATCCAAAGCCAGAAAGCAGAGAGATTAAAGAGACAAGCAAGCCCTCGGTTTATCAGTGCAAGGGGTGTTCATCTCGCTGTCTTTTGGAATGAGGCCCCCTCAATGATTATGATCTTAGTTCCGTCAACTTATTTGTGCCCCCCCCTTACACTGTAAAAGGTGGTTAATTTTTTTATTTTATTTAAAAAATTTATTTTTCATTTTATGTATCAACCCCAGTCCCAATTCCCTCTCCCTCACCTTCTCCTATCTCTCTGCCTCTCCCCCTTCCCGCCCCCATTCAGTTCTCATAGGGGTGAGGCCCTCCTTGGGGAGTCAACAAATTCTGGCATATCAAGTTGCAGCAGGACCAAGCCCCTCTCCCCTGTATCAAGGCTGAGCAAGGTATCCCACCACAGGGAGTGGTCTCCAGAAAGCCAGTTTGTGTCCTTGAGATGGGTCCTGGTGCCACTGCCAACCCCTCCCCACAATAGATCAAGTCACATGACCGCCACCCATATTCAGAGGGTCTAGTCCCCGTCCCACGCAGGGTCTCCATTTGCCAGTCCAGTCTGTGAGCTCCCACGGTCTCTGTCTTCCAATCATGGTCTTGATTCCCCCCTCCCCCTTGCTCACATGGTCCCTCCTCCCCCTCTCCATCTGAACCCCAGGAGCTCAGCCCAGTGCTTGGCTGTGGGTCACTGCATCTGCATCCATCCGTTACTGGATGCAGGTTCTGTGATGACAATTAGGGCAAGCCACTAACCTGATTAAAGGGGATGGGCCGTTCAGACGGCCTCTCTATTGTTGCTAGGAGCCTTAGCTAGGATCATCCTTGTGGATTCCTGGGAATTTCTCTAGCTCCAGGTTTCTCCCCAACTCCACAATGCCTCCCTCTATCAAGACATCTCTTTCATTGCTCTCCCTCTCCCCCCAACCTGGTGGTCTTCATCCCTCATGTTTCCATCCCCCATTCCCTCCCTCCTACCCCATCCCAGTTTACCCAGGAGATCTTGGCTATCTTCCCTTCCTGGGGTCCTCCATGTGTATCCCTCGTAGGGTTACCCCTTTTCACCTAGTTTCTCTGAAGTTGTTGATTGTAACCAGGTTGCCTAATTTTCAATACCTATTATAAAGATAGATCTCATCTGAGGACCTCAACATACCCCTGATCCTTTTATTATGTCCATTGTAACTAACATTGTGACCTGCACTTTTAGATAGGGTTGTATGGAATACAAAAAAAAAAAGAAAAATATAGGGTTTGAATCTGAACCCTAGAAGAGTGGCCAGTGCATGGCATAACAGACATCAGTAACTTCAGTAAGGGGGAGTACTGGTATTTATGTCTCTACCTATTTTTTGGTTACTGCACCCCCCACATTTTGGGGGCTCTGTTGCTTTTCTCAGTATTTGGTTTCGAAACTTAGTCCTCGTTGCCATAGTCATTCCCACCTCCATTCTGATTCCCAGCCGGCATCCCATGTTTCAAACAGACTACTGGAACCATCTCTCCATCATTGTACTACAACCCATTCTTTGCGCAGAGTGATATTTAAACATGCAAGACAGACCACACCGTTCTGCTCTATAGCCATAGAGCCCTACATAGCTTTCCAGAGTATCCGGGACATTTTCCAAATTCCTGAGGCCCCAAACCGTCTCCTCTTAACAGTTTCACATCTCACTACGTCCCCTGCCTTCATGTAAGTTATTTTCCTGTTGTTGTGATGATAAAAATATCATGGCCAAAAGCAACTTGAGGAAGAATGTTTATTTTGGCTTACAGTTTCAGAGGGCCAGAGCCCTGATGGCCTGAGCTGGGAACTGAGAGCTCAGGCCATAAAACTCAAAGTCTGCCTCCAGTGGTACGTTTCCCCCAGCAAGGCCACGCCTCCTTTTATCCCCCTATAACTCGAGTCATACAAGAGCATTCCGTGGAAGACTGAAAAGCTTAGCAAATGTTTCAGTGAATTCAACTCAGATTGTTTTTCTCAGTATATTCTGTGTGTACTTCCTAGGAACACCCAGCAACCGGGAGCTAATGTTTTATACAGGTTTTTACTTTGAAATAAGGCCTCCTGCAGCAAGTGCCAGGCTCAAGGCTTTCTGCTGCTCATTAAGAGGTATCCACAAAGGACATAACATTTGCCGTATCTTCATGGAGTGAGCTTAGTAGAGAGGGGGTTTCTGTTTTCTGATAAACAGGCTGCATGTTGTGAATCCCACGAAGGAAACAGTGTGCATAGTGGGACTCAGGGAAGGAAATTACACTTTGGTCTGAGGTAGCCGTGTCTTGGACTTTAAAACCACTGGGATCTTGACAAGTGTCATATACAGAAGAAATGGCAAGGGGGGAGAAGGAGTTTTTTTTTTTTTCAGTTGAATAGCAGCAGCTGCATAGTTTGGGAAAAGGCATCCACCACCTTCTTTGGGAGGTGGTAGCACCTTAGGAGTTTTGTTAGTGGGACTCAGATCAGCACAGTAATGCTTTAGAGAAAAGACTGAGATGGTTCTGGCAGGATGGACTTGATGGAGAGTCAACTGGAGAGGCCTGGAGACTAATCCCTTAGCAGCTTTCATGATGCTGCTGTTGGAGCAGAAGAGGCGTTTGCAGAGTGGGCCGGGAAGTTCCCCGGTGAGATTTGTTCAGGGCATGAGCCTGCATATCTTCACAGCAGGGTTCAGTCCTCACCCACGGTGAGCTTTCCTCTTGCTACATTTATCCTGGAATCTATGGCTTCTCGTGACTTTTTACATTTATAACCATGGATAATCTCTATGTAATATACTTTTAGTTACAGGATTTTGCATGTTGCTTTTCTACTCTCAGGCATTTTAAAGCATGTCTTAAGGTCTCTGAATTCTTAAAATGTCAGCATTTCTATCACAGGCAAAACATTCATATCTCAGTTTGGACATCAGTGGTTCCTTCGCTCTGGTGGGCACCTACTTTGTTAGTGCTCATAGGCTTGTTCAATAGATTAACGCAGCTGGCCACATCTTCTTAGGAAATGCTTTGATTTCTGCTTGCCTCACACACACAGACATACATGCACACACATGCACACACATGCACACACACACACACTATTTTGTTTACTGTTCTATTTCTGAGAAGAGTTACCATGACCAAGGCAACTTTTATAAAAGAAAGGATTTACCTGGGGACTGGCTTACAAGGCCACACCTCCTAATCCTTCTAATCCTTTCAAATACTGCCAGTCTCTGATGAGCATTGAAATATATGAGCCTCTGGGGGGGTCATTCTTATTCAGACCACCACTGCATACAGATACACATGCATGCACACATGCACACACACGCATGTGCATTCACGCTTATGAATATACATGCACTCATGCACACCATGCATTTGTATACACGGGAATGATCAAATTAATTTCAGAGGTGTGTGTGTAGATCAAATCTCTAACCCACTATATTTGGTTTGCATATCTTAATCAGACACTTTTGTTGACACATGTTGTATCTCCATCTAGAGGGCTTCTAGGCCTATCATATGTGTATCAGTTGTCACATTATTTGAATTATTTGCGAGAATCGCTATTAATGTTCACTCCTTCCTTGAAGCACTCTTCTGTGGTTTTCTGTGCGAACAGCCTGTATACTCCCCACTCTCTGCCAGGCTTTCTTCTTTACTGACATGCTCCCGAGCTAATAATCCCTTGTTGACATTCCCAAGTCCTACGTCCTCTCCCCCTCTGCTTCTGGGTGCACCCCCAGCTGTCGACCTCACTTCGTATCTCTGGTCAGTGTGACACTCCTCATGGTGATCCCTGACTCCTCACTGTGACCCTGACCCTGGTGGTCTCTGATAGCTTCCTCGATGTCTGGCTCATGCATCTGAAGTTTAGCTGTTCACTTTCCGCCTCAAACCTGGGATCAGTCCTTTCGCGAATCGGTTTTGGGCTATTCCATTAGAGAGTGGTTTTGTGGTTCTGTAACGTGGGCCTTAGATGTATTTAGTATTGCCAGGCTTATCAGTATTTCCAGACATTTACATTACATATAAATAAGTTATAACTAATATGTGCAATCATAATTCAGGGTGGTGTAGTTCATGTATTACCTCATGAACATTATATCTGTGCTTTTCTTCTACATTGAAAAAATCTTGGTTCTGAAGGACACAGGGGATGCCAATGCTGGAAATGAAACATAAACACAGTAGCCTCCTCCGAATGATAACAGCTTGTAAACCATCACTATTAATATGACTTGCAATATTATTTCTAGGAAATATCAGTGACATTGCTGATAAACACATAGGTGTATCCTAGTTGATTAGAAATTACAGACCCCTATATTATTTGTCTGGGTAGTAAATGATTCTGATTAGCAGGAATGCCTTCCTTCATCATGCTGTTCTCTGTGAGTGAGGTTATCAGGTTATCTATAGTTTCCAAGAGAAGCCTACAGAGAATTCCACTCAATAGGCCACTTGTCATAATTAAACCCAGGGTAATTCGCTGCAAGGAGGTGCCTGATGGAGGCTCTAGGTGCGTACTCATGCTCATTATTTTATTTTGCATTTATTTATTTATTTATTTGTTTATTTCTTTTTACCGCTTTTGCAGTAAGAGGAGTTTCTAGGTTTAGGAAACAACAAGGCCATTAGGAATCAGCAGTCATTTTACATTTCCTTTTCTAATGAACACAGCTGATGTTCTGCTTTCCTAATGCATACAGTAATGGTCACTTCCTCAAAAGCCACTTTGAAACATCTTGTTTAAATGAGAAGAGAGGTGCTTTATGACAGAATTGGAGCAGAAAAGGGGGATAGTGAGCTCTCTATTCCTGTGACAGAATACTCCAGAAAACCAGCATCCTAAAGGAGGAGGAAGGATTGCAGGTGGGCTCATGGTTTTAGAGCCATTGGTCCATAGTCACTCACTCTGTGGTCTCTGTTCCTGTGTCGAGTCAGAGCATTATAGTATAAAGCATATGGTGGAAAAAGACTGCTCACCGCATAATGTCCAGGAAGCAAAGAGACAGAGAAAAGGGGTAGAGTCAAAGCAAACCCTTCAAGGGCATGTTTCCTCCAAAAAGATCTCACCTCTAAATGTTTCCACCATCTTCCAGTAACTCATCAAGCTGTATCCACAGCTTGCATCAGGGACCAAGCCTTCAACACATGAGCATTCAGCGGACACTGTAAGACTTTTTTGTGGAAAAAGTCAGGCTGAAATATAGTGAGATGATGGGAACACAGGGGTCTTGAGTGGCAAGTGCCTTGAAGTTCTAGCCCTGGAATGGTCTCCACTGTTTTAGTGCATATGCTGCTCTTCTATACAAAGAAATCTTAATACTTTCAAGAAGATAATGGGAAAATTTAAATGGAGTGATTGGCCTTTTGAAATTATGCATTGAGTTTGGGAGCAATTAAACTCAAATTGGACTCTGGAAACATTAAGGTGGAATAAGAGATTAATGTAAATGGGGATGGTATTTTATGCATTGATGGTATGATTAATAGCCAGGAGAGCCTATATGTGGTAAATGGCAGGCCAGTGATAAGCCCTTTCTACTTTAAGGAGACAGAGCCAAGCCATGACTGTCTTCAGACACCCCTCTTCTTGAAAAGTGTTAAAAATAAAGCATATTCAAGTAGATCAGGCAAATATAGGATTAAAAGAATATGGGGATTTCTTGAAAAGATTCCATAAGCCAAATGCTACTTGAATTTCATGGATGGGAGGGTGCAGTCTTCAAAGATGAGAAGCAGAAAGGAACCAGAAACTCCAAACGAGGGATTCGTCGAAGGAATAAAATGCAGCAAGATGTGGGGAATTTGGTTGTGATGTACTTCAGCATTTAAGTTGTGTTGCGTTGGGTCTAGAAATTCGATCATTTGCCAAGAAAGTGGAGGCACCCAAAACTCTTCATGAGAGCTGCCCCGTACAGCGAGTGCCGGGGATTGCAAGGGGTTTGATTCTGGGAAACCGAGAAGTCAGACCTTAGATGTGACAATTTGTGGTGTCAATCTTCTGACGTCCCTGGCCTATTTTACATGGCGCGGTCCCTTTCAAGTATCTAGTCATTTTTTTTTCTGTACCCAATTTCCTTTCTAAGCAATGTCAGCTTCTCTGACAGTACAGGGCTAAAAAATTCCTGTAAGAGAGGAGGATCCTGTGACCAGTCCACAACTTCCGGGGCCCTGGGCTAGTTTTTGTGTGCTCTATAGGCATGCAGTCTCCGTGAGCACCGCTTGCAGTCCAGGGGCAAGCGGCCCCGCGCTCTGTCCCTTAGTCCTGCTGGCGTCCTTTCTCCTCCTCCCTGGGCTGTAAGGGGCATCCCTGGATTCCCCTTAAGGCCCAGTAGAGAGCATAGGGAGCCCTGAGTTCCACCCCAGCGTGTCCCATGAGCCACCCTTTTCTTCCTGTGCCTCTGACACGTACGTGCCCCACCACACAAGGAAGCGTGCCACTCATCAGAGTTTCGGAGTTCCCGTGTCCATCGGAGTATGTTCTCAACTGCCTCCTCCCTCCCTGAGTGGGAGGGTGAGGACCTGTGCTTCTGGCGTTGCCAGGTTGCAAGCATCTTTCAATGAATTCCTCCAGTCCTGTGAGGGTATCCCTATGCCGTGGACTTTGTCTTCTATTCTGTCGTGCTGTATGGTCAGAGGGTCCGCTGGGGAACGTCATTTTCTGTGGAAGGAAACGAAAACGCATCTTTATTTAAGATGACAGGTTTAGTTCCTCTCTGTTTTAAACTTATTTTTGTTTAAATTAGAAACAATCTTATTTTGCATACCAATCCCAGTTCCCTCTTCCTCCAATCCTCCCATGGCCCCCACCAACCCTTTATCCCACTTCCTGCTGTCCCCCACTCAGGGAGGGTGAGGCCTCCCATGGGGGATCATCAAAGTCTGTCACATCATTTGGGGCAGGACCTTGGTCCCCACCCCCCATGTTTCTAGGCTGAGAGATTATCCCTCCATGGGCAATGGGCTCCCAAAGTCCATTTGTGCACTAGGGATAAATTCTGGTTCCACTACCAGAGGCCCCATAGATTGCCCAGGCCTCCTAACTGATGCCCACGTCCAGGGGGCCTGGTTTGGTCCTATGCTGGTTCCCTATGCTGGGGTCTATGAGCTCCCACTTGTTCAGGTCAGCTGTTTCTGCGGGCTTCCCCAGCCTGGTCTTGACCCCTTTGCCCATCACTCCTCCCTCTCTGCAACTGGATTCCAGGAGTTCAGCTCAGTGCTTAGCTGTGGTGTAACTGAATGTCATTAGGAGTCAGTTGATTGCTGTATTCTTTTAGTAAAACAATAGTGTTTGGTTTTATGCTAGGTCTCTGGGTCTCCATCTCAGGTTCTTGGTGCTGGGTCTGGGTTTCGTCTCATGGAGTGGGCTACATGAAAGGGTTAAGGTTCTTTGCAGACACGGCCTCAGCTTCTACATATTCAGTGAGTTGTGTGGTTATTGTTTTCAGCACTCGGAGAGCAATTTTCAGTCCCACTATAATAACTAGGAGTAGATTTTATCAACCCAGTTTTTAATGAGGAAACAAGCTACAAAGAACTTAACAAAATTGCTCAATAAAAGACACCTATTTTGTGTTAGGAAGATAGGTATACATTTAGCTTTGAGCACTGTGTTTTAGAAGTGTCATTTAGACACTAACTTATATCAAAATTCACACCAAAATTTAAACTTGGTTTGACATTCAGTACTGTACTCTGGATGTGATTGCAAATCAGCAATTAGGCAAGGTTACATATCTCACTTTTCTAATTAAGGTAATTAATTACTTGGAAGTGCTGTAAATAAAATTACTTAAGTATCGCAACAAAGTTTTAAGACTGTCTTCAGTGCCAGTTGGAGGGAAATGAAATGGTTACTCTAGTTAGAAAGTTAGAAAGTTACTTAGTTAGAAAGAGGGCATCAACTATGTGCTGTCTGTAGGAATCTTTAAAGAGATTTGTCTGTATTATTTTTAATTATGTGCAAGCATGTGTGTATGTGTGTGTGTGTAAGTGTGTGTGTGTGTGTATGTGTGTCTGCATTTAGGTATGTGTACATGAGTGCAGGTGCCTGCAGAAACCAAAGACACTGGAACCCCAAGCTGATGAGTGGCAGTTGTGAACCACCCAGAGTGGGTGATGGGAGCCCAAATTAGGTACTTAGCAATAGGAGAACATGCTCTTAACCACTGAGCCGTCTCTCCAACCCAGGAGCCTATGGGAAGCTTTTAAAGGATCTATGTCTTTTCAAAGATTTAGCCTTATTCCTATGTATTATACTTGTATCTAAATTCAGTGTACTGACTACCTGGACTTAAGAAAATTCACCCACAAAGGTGTACTAGTTACTTTTCCATTGGTGCAGTTAAAACACCGTGGCCAACAAGCCATCTTATAAAAGAAAGCGTTTAATTTGGCTTGTAGTTCCAGAGGGCCAGAGTCTGTGATGGTGGATTGAAGGCATGGCGGCCCATGGCCAGAGCTGCAGCCAAAGGTTCACGTTCCTGAGAGCGTACACCTCGGTCCACTAACAGAGAGGGCACTCTGCAAATGTGCAAATGGCATGAATCCTCTGAAGCCTGCCCCCCCAACCCCCACAACTCCTCAGCAAGCCACACCCAAGCTTTCTTTCTGTAGTAATTCTTCTACTCGGAGATCATGTATTCAGACACACGAACCTGTGGTGCCGTTCTCTTTCCAAACACCACATAAGGCTGTGGGTTTCCAGTCACTGCAAGCCATGACCTACATGGCTTTGCACTTGACCTGTCTGGAATGACAAGGGAGTGAAAGAAAGGATAGACATACGTGTACATGTACACGGATGTGTGCTGTGATGGAGATGCATTGGCAGCCTGGACACCCAGCACGTTTATTAACTATGGCTGAGCAATGAGTTAGGTTTATTGTTTACAGCTGGATGAGGGGGTGGGCTTGTTAAATACAGCTGGGTGAGGAGGAAGCAGCAGGCTAGTTAATGTCAGCAGAAGGTCTCTGTATGGGAGAGGGTTTTAGGTTGCAGTCAGTCACCTGGAAGGAGGAAACTGTGGTTAACTGTTCCTGCATGCACTGGTTTTTAGCTAAATGTCAATTGTTCATAACGTCTGTACTCAAAACGGAGGAAGACTTTTCTATTCTTCTGAGCCTGACCCGGAGGAGGCTTTGCCATTCCCATGGGTCTGAGAGGTTGGGGACCTTGGCGTGACTGTGCTCACATCAACGACACACAATCACTCAGGACTTCATCCATTCCCCGCAATAGCTGATGCCCGATGCCTCTCCCCTTTCTGATACACAGCATAGCCTAGGAGGCCAGGACTTTAGTCATCCGTGTGTATTTGCATCTACTGGATTGGCTTTCTAGGAAGGCATGTGTTAGCAGTGGATCTAAATCTGTACTTCCCTGATTCAGAGATCCTAGAGATGACTGCCTGATGGTGACTCACTCTTCTATAGGTCTAGACATGCCTTGTTGTGTCTAACCATTGTAGTATTGTGTCTATTAAACATGAATCTGCTCCTTTGGCAACAACAACAGTTTTAGTTACGACACCTCATTATACAGTTAACATCTCGTGCTGATGGCCTAACCACAAGCACATTCCATGTTTACAAGTAAATGGTACGGAGATGGCTGCTTTTGTGGTATTCTCAGATGCCATTCGCAGGGAATTATATCCTTAAGATTTCAAAGAGCTACCCCCCCAGGAGGAGGAAGTCTCTAGGGTCACAAAAGTTTGTTGATAGTAAAATATAACCTTCATTTTTATTCATTTAATTTTCAGTTTAACAACACAGAGTTGTTTTAAAAGTATATAGCGTTTCCAAAATCCTTTTCATCCTCTTTTCATCCTGGAAAACCCAGCATTTCTTTAGAATGTATCTTTCAATTTTTAAAAATGTGTTTTTATAAATGGATGAGTGTACAGAACATTGAAATATCGTCTTATGTGTCTTTAACACAGAAGTGTTAACAGGTATGGCATACTTATTAATCTCTGTTCTGTAGATGCTCTGTGCCAGGATGTGAATTCTCAGTTTTAATAGTAGCATAGTATCTAACATTTAGACTAAAATCCAAATTCCTCCCCTTGTGGGACCCATGGGGTATGGCGGAATCATTTTTCGTGCATTCCTTTCCAGCTGTGTGGATATTCTGAGAGCACATCGGATGGTCTCGCCTCCCTCTATGTATGCTCTCTACTCTACTTGTTTTCTCGCCTTACTCCCCAGGTCCACCGAGTCTCCATATCCACCATACCCATATAACAACGACCCCATCAGACTCCCCTGGTGTTTCTCCCCAGCCCCTCCATGCCTCCATGCAGTCCTCAGTTCTCGCTATGTCTGCTTACCTTAGCTGGCTTTGTTTACTTCTTAGTAGTGTTTCCACCCGTCAGCCTGGAGAGGATGTGCTGCTTGTCTGTCTGCTTGCCTGTCCGAGAACTTGGTTTACAACTTTTGTATTTTGGTAGTATTTTTACAGTAGTGTGTGTGTGTGTGTGTGTGTGTGTGTGTGTGTATAGCATTTTTTAGTATTTACAGCACACTGTATTTTTATAACTTTATTATTATTATTATTATTTATTTTTAAGTTTAAATTTAGATTAGAAACAAGGTTGCTTTACAAGTCAGTTCCAGGTCCCTCTCCCTTTCCCTCCCCTCCTCTTATGTCCTTCCCCCAACTCACCCCCATTATCCCCTCATTTCCCCAGGGAGGGTGAGGCCCTTCATGGGGGTGTCCATAGTCTGTCATTTCTTCCAGGGCAGGGCCTAGACCCTTCCCCAAGAGTTCAGAGTGAGAGTGCATCTCACATTGTTGGATGGGAGTCCAAAGTCCATGTGTATATTTGGGATGAGTACTGATCTACTGCCCAAGGCTCAATAGATTACCTAGGCCTCCTCACTGACACCCACATTCAGGGGGTCTTGATCAGTCCCATGCTGGATTCCCAGGCTGATGCCTTCGATTAAAGAGTTAACCTTTGTCAGGTCAGCTGTTTCTGGGGGTTAAACCATCCCAGTCTTAATCCCTTTGGTCATCAGTCCTTCCTCTCTGTCACTGGATTTCTTGAGTTCAGCTCAGGGCTTAGCCATGGGAGTATGCCTCTGCCTCCATCAGCCACTGAATGAAGTTTCTGTTTCCCAGACTCTCTGGCCATTAGACATAGATCTGGGGAGTATTTTTTTATAACTTTTATAGAGTTTGTTTCTGGAATTTGTCCACTGATGCATTCTTAGGGCTTAAGACAATGGTTTGTACACAATATGCATCTG